>NW_008238644.1:1740878-1759287 GCF_000691975.1 Corvus brachyrhynchos
TTGTCAGACACACCCAACCACCCTACTCTGCCTGCATGAGCAACTGAAGGCCTGTACCCTTAAAGACAGTAGGAACAAGAATGTGTAGGGCTTAGTTCTAGACTTAACCAAGTCCATGTCATACAGCCACCATCTTGTGCCACAGGTCATCACCTCATTACTGAGCAGGAAACACTTCAGTTAGTGGAAGGCTCAGACTAAAGACCAAACCATGGTTTCATGGTCTTGAACAAACTTGAGTGTGCTAGAGCAGCATTTAGTTTGTAGAGGGTGGAACATCAACACACCTAAATGGATCTTTATGTTTACTGACCTACGGAAAATCCAGAACCCAGTTCCCATGTAGAATGGAAATGAGGTTGAGATCCTAGCAGGAACTGAGTGTTTGTTGTTCCTCCTGATTTCTCTATCTTAGTATAGGCAATGTAATTTAATGAAGTTATTGGTGCTTGGCTAAAAAGCTCTGTCCAAGTTTTAATTTCCTCTATGACACATTGCTATTTGCAAAGAGGTTATGCAGAAATTACACCAGAGTAAGATTAAAATCAGGGTAATGAGAGTTGTGTGCTGCCATCTGAGAACAAAATTTGACCTTCTGGATTTTGAAGAAGCTGCAAAGAGCCTGGATGTGCAGTACATATGTCAGAGAGGTAAAGAAAAGCCTGTCAGATTTTGGCTTGGAGCCATCAGACATGCTTTGCAGCATCCTTGCAAAGAGGAAGGCGAGGTAACAGCGTGATGAGCATGGAATAGACAGAGATTTCAGATATCTGCATAGAAATTCATTCTTTCTCTTCAGTTCAAGAACTACCAACGTATCACATCCACAATGCCCCAAAGCATCCTCCCAGCCAGTTGGCTCTTAGCAAGGATAGAACCAATTTCTTAATCCTTACTACCACCTCCTGCCAACACACTATGGAAATAGAAGATGTATCTGCTTCAAAAAGCATTTGTCTGCTTTTCTGGCCAGGCATATGCTTCAGAGGTGACAGCTGGTGCAGGAAAGAAGCATTTATTTATATATACATATATATAGAAATGTATCTATTTATATAAATATACACACACAAAGATATATATATGTATATATATATATATATGCCAACAGAGAATGCTTTATGTGCTCATGTGTGTATATGAAAAGGAAGAAACCAAGGAAACTGATGAGCTGCCAGTTTTCCAGTTCAATTTTATAAGTTAGTATTTTAGAAGAGTAGGGACAATGTCTGTATCCCTAATGAGCAGCAGACAGAGTAGACCCTATCTTGGGATGATTTCTAGGCCTGGCAAAGTACATTTTTTGCAAATTCTTAATTTGACATCAAATAAATTCTTAAATATGCAGAAGATCAACTGTCTGGCTTCTCTTCATAAAAAAATAATCCTGCACTCACCATTTACTGAGAGTGACTCAGTAAATTCGCAGTAATGACATCTCTAGTGAAGTATCAAGAGAAAGCTAAGGAAGGCAGTTGAATTTAAAGTTGTTAAAGGCCTCAAAGAAAAAAGTAACTCATAAGCTTCCTGAAAGAAAGAAAATTCACCATGTTGCCATACTAGTAGCAGAGTTAACAGACACTACATGCTGTAGCCTGAGTTCTACGCAAGTGAAAACTGTGATAGAAAGCATTTTAAGGATATGGATTTGGGTTTTTTTTCAGAGAAAAAAGCCCTTTTCTTGCTATATTTTCTCAAATTCATAATAAATAACATGCTTGCCTTGGCACTGAATAGATGCAAAAATTGTCAATCTAAAAATTTGGTTCATCTGTAAGAGAACAAGCATACATTGGATGCCAAATGCGGGTTTGAAATGCATTTATTCATTCCCGATTTAGCACCTACTCATAGCATAAAATGCAGTGAGATATAAAGGATACAGAAAAACACTGCCCCCCCTCCCCAATTTTAATAGCACATACTTATCACCATTCTTATGTTAATGAAGTGTTTGTACAGCTGCTACAGTGGGCACAGGAAGATTAAAATCTGCCTTCAGTCTGTTTAAAGTCAAAACCATTATTTCACATCATTTGCAGCAGCTTAGAACAAGGGTGGGAAGGAGAGAAGGAAATTTATTAACTTTAGGGTAGGCATGTGTCTGTAGTTTTATCCTACCTGACAATTCATCACTATTTAATAATCAGTGGCCTTGACACCCACATGTCATCTTTAGTATCCTGATAACTTTTATTCTTGGTTGCTCTCTTTTGCTGGGTTGGTTATAGCTCAGGTACTAGAAACCAAAGCAGATTCACATCAGAGCCAGCAGGTTCTGGTGAGCATTTCCCAGGCCAAACTCCAGTGGTGATGCTACAGAAAATGTGGCTGTTGATGTGGTTTGGTTGTTGTTTCCTAGACAAAATCTTAGCTATCCAAAGGACATCCTTTAGAACAAACATGCATGGATTTTATGGAGAAAGAGACAGATTTTAATGGTGATCCTGAGGTACTGTAGTTTTAGTCCCACCATCATTCATGAAGCCAGTGTTCTTGTTTTAGCCCACAGCTCCTCCACAGAGTGACATTTCTCTTAGAGTTTTAGTCTCAATTAATGCAATAAATAGTATGAAAGGCAGAAATATTTTGTCTGTTCTTGTTACTTGCTGAGAATAATGATATATGCATGAGAGATGGTGGTTGGTTGGGTATGAGCTGATAGGGCAGATGGAGAATGAAAGGTGGTTTTCAAAGCAGTTAGAATTATTTTAATCTACTTTGTTACAGTGACATTGCCTCTAATCCTTTCCTGATGTATTATTGATAAACTTTTCACAATGTACATCATAGTAGGATTCATCAGACTTGACATTTTATCCTCACAGTGCATTTGGGAAGCTCAGAAGTCTTCTATTTCCCATTTTACATTTCTATTTATTTCTCATTTTCATGACATTGAGAGCAAAGAGAGTGTAAGGCAAATTGTTTGAACTTCAGTTTCTGCAGTTAGGCAAGAAATGCTCATCTTGTTAAAAATCAGGCCAAAGATTTTGGTCTCTAAATATAGATTTAAAGATCTAATATTAGATGTCACATATGGGAGAGATTGACCTCTGTGATTGACCAGTACTGTGCAAAGGCCCTCCAGTAAATCTCAGAGAGAGATTTTTGATCTCCTAAAGCTTCATTGCTAAAAAGTTGCTTTTCCAAGAATTTTTATGCAAATAAATCTTTAGACACATCTTGACAATGAGACATAAGTTGGCTAAAGGTGTTGGAAAAACTGATTTTCTTTTCAGAAATTGAACCAAGAATAAAGACAGAATAAGTTTTGGTCAGTTGGAATAAAAAATACTAACTGCTTTCTTGGGGCTTTTCTTCTGAAACAGCAAACTAAGAAAAAATAAAAAAAAGGTCTGTCTAGGCATGAAATGTTTTGATTGAGTAGAAAAGCAATTGATTTCTTTTTTATATTTGTATCTTTTTTATCGCTTAAAAAAAATTGAGCCTTGCTTTTCCAAATGAACTGATTTAAGGTTTTAAAAAAATTATAAAATTTTAAATTTAAAAATTTTGCCTCATGCCTTACTGCAAAGTAAGTACTGCTTCTGCTTAGGTCTCAGACTTTTTGCATAATGCTATGTTCCTTGTTTAGGGATAAATAAATCAGTTAATATTTCATCATCTGTTCATCCTAAAACTGTTCTTCAGTAACGCCCTTCATGACTTCTGTGGGATATGTGAAAGGTTTGTGGGATCCCATCATAAACACTGCCCATAACCTTGCTATTGATTCTTGTGCCTTTGAGAAGAAACAGTTTGTCAAGCTTGATCAGGCACCCTGTTAGCAGCATCACTTTATATTTACTCTGGAGTCCTCTTCCAAATACACTATGTGCATTCAAGTCTGCCTTGATTTATGTTCAGTGGTTTCCTTGGATCTTAACTGTAGATCTGCTTCAAAACAGTTTGAAACATTCATCTTTGCCAGCATGACTGTTTTGAAGGAAAGGACTACATTGCTTTAAAAAATTTCATATCAAGGCCAAGAACTATTAAAAATGATATGATCTTCTGTATTTAACCATTGATTTGATCATTCAAACAAAGAAGAAAAACTTAGCCTCACAGCTTCCTTCAAATACTAAATGTCGATTTTCTACTATTTTGCATAGACCAGATAGTAATTCCTCAAATAAAGTGAAGTTTTTTCTTCCTTTTGAAGTAAGAAAGCTCCAGTTACTGAGAAGCTGGTGATGTGTTGAGGATTTAGGAAAGCAGTGCAGAAAGCAGCAGTTTTTGTGGTTGGTGCAACTTGCAGTTTGAGACAGTCCTGTCTCTTCTCTCTTTCAATGGGATTCAACCCTTCCACCTCAAACTGCTCTGAGCAGGACTGGTTCTGGTTGTATGAGACAAGAGGGAATGCACAAGTGGGGCAAAAATCAGAAGAAGCCTAAACCAGGCTAGGAAACCCAAAAGAGACAAACCACCACATTCTACTGACAGTGTCAGATACAGCATCACCACTAATACCATCTAATCCGACCTTTACAGATCTTTTTTTATCAAAATGGATGGATTAGTTGGGAAAAAACCTGAACAGAGATGCATATTTTAAAAAATGCATATTTGAAAGTCAGCTTCTGGCTGCTTCAGTTCTTGGTGAACATTGTCAGTTTGTTCTGCAAAGACTGATCCCAGATGTTCCCAAACAGGCTGTATGTAAAGGGGTATTTATTTAATTTTAATATTGAAGATGTGTTGAATTTTTTTAATCTGTCTTTTTTATTTCCTAGATTTAATAGTGAATGGTGTGATGAACTGATCCTCAATTTTTCCCCCAAAAAACACATGGAAACATGCAGTGCTTAGTCAGGGATCTGCCTATCTCTGGATAATATGTAGTCCATTGTTTACTTTAACACAACACATTGTGCATCTCAAATATCTGTGTTTGTCTCTGTTATAAACTTAGGCCAGTACAGACAGTATAATCTAGTTTATTAAATAAGCTGATTAGTGTTTATTTAATTGGGTAACTGAGAGAGTAATAGCACACAAAGCTGAAGAGCCTTAGTAGTGGAGTCTAACAGGAAAAACAGATATGAATACCACTAATACAGGGAATCAGGTCTCATTTAAAAATTAAATTATATAAATTCATTCAATTACCTTGAATTAATTCCTAAGTGTACACATGCACACATTGTGAAACATCATTAAGACCCATCACAGTCATATTGATTTGAATTAATTCTCTGCAACAGCAGAGATCCATACACTATTTTGTAAACTAAATCAGCTTTTCAAGAACCTTGAACTCCAATAATTCAACACAGAAAAGCAGGGAAGACCAGGAAACAGTACCCAAAATCAAACCTGTGACTATTGTGTGATACAACAGGCATTCTGAATCTCACCCCAGCAGCACCAAGTTTACCACAAACTGCATAAACCTGACCAAAAGCAGGTTAAATTTGACTTTTTTTTCTTTTTTGTTCTAATATGTTTGAGAGCTCTTAGTATCTCAACTGGTTAGATTTCAAGAAACTTTAATTTCTGTACAAAGCCCTCTGTGATGTGTTTTGACTACATGGTAGATACCCTCAGAATGACTTCACACATCTCTCTTATCAAATCTTCTAATACTATAGGACTATAAAGTGCTTTGTGGCTTGAAAAGAGTGTTGTGTGTTAAAAAACAATTTTTCCATTCGAAAAATGCTAGCACAAAGCACCTCTTCTAATCCTAAGATTGACCTGATGCTGCTTGTTGTCAAAGTCTGATGCCTTAGAGGTATATGGCATAACCATTTTTCCTTGAAAGGGCAGAAGACTCAGAATTTTTGGTTGTTTCTGTTCAAGGCCATTATTCTTTTTGCTCAGGACAACACTTTGTCATTGCAGGCTCTGCATAACAAACCCATGGCCCGCTCTTGGTGTGATTTGAATAGTCCATATAACATATTTTTCTGACAAAACTACAAAGGCACCTTTCAGATAAATTTCAATACTAGTAAGTTTAGTGAAACATAACTGTACATGCTCACAGTGTCATGGCTCTGTGTGACTAAATATCCTCACTGCTGACTGTTGCTTTCTGATCTGGAGGGTTTATGGAGAACACTGTGAGAGTAGCTTTGAATGATCCATCTGTATCAACTACAGCAGTGCTGCACCTTGGTGTTGAGGCTATCTTTGAGAGTGCCATGGAGCTGTTACCACTGAGTTTTAGAGACCTTTTAAGAGAGATGTTTAATTCAGAGTGTATTGGTATAATACCATGGGCAGGCCTGTTTAAAACTGCTCTGTTCTTTTCAAGGGAGAGCACTGCACTAAGTTTTATTGTTTCAAGGTGAATATGTTCATACTTAGAATACATTTGCTTCTTATAAGTCGAATCTATAAAATCAGGGAGAAATCTGGTAGACTGAGCAGATTTTTTTCCTTAAAGGAAACCCCAAAGGCATATGTCCTTACTGTATAATATTGGAAATTCAGCTTTGTCACTGTAAAACACAGATCTCTAAATGTTTCTATTCTTAAAAGTTTTTTCAAATTGCAATAAATGTTCCAAAATTACAAGGGTGAATGCTTATGTATCTGAAATTGAAGGGGAGAGAAGCTCCTAAGATACACTTAAGCAAAGAAAACTCACTACTCTAGTCTATAGGAAAGGAATTTACTGAAATCTTTCAGAATGTATTGAAAAGGATAATGTCGTACTATTAGAAAAAACTTGCAATTAGATTCAGGAAGGCTGTTAAATTGGCTTATTAAATTCAATCTGCAATCTGAATAGCACTGAAGGTTTGGAGGAAAAAATCGTGTCAGCTAGTTATGTCCACTGTTGCTGTGACAACAGGATTGGAGAACAGTGTGATTAAAACAAAACAACCTCTCCCAAAAATAACCACCAAACCCAACAGAAGAACATTCTGCTGGCCCCACTAAATCCAAATAACCAGACAATAACAACATGATGCCATTCCAACTTAATGAAAATGAATCATGTAAGTATGGAAATTGTGCCTGCTACTGTTGTCTAGAATAATAGTAAACTCAGAAATGGATAAGTCAAATTAAAGTCAGTGTTGTTGAGGATTTGCTAATTTAGATAAACTCTTATGTGTAACCCTCAGTGTGTATTTTTACTGAATTTTTTGGAGGAGTGTGTTTGACCTCCTGTTCCATGATGCATGGGTGTCTTGCTAAGGAAACATTAGGTGCCTGCAGACAAGCTTTGTGGTTTTTAGCCATGCCTTGTGCTGAGCTCTGTTACAGACTGAAAAATCTGTTCTCTGTTTGGGAATCTAAATGGGAATGGACCCCCCTATCTCAGCCATAGCTGCTACATGAGTTACTGTTATTTGTGCTTTTCATATAAGATTTTGTCTCTGATTTGTGGACCATATTAGATAATTTACCCATTGTTCTGGTGCAGTCACCTCCCTACTTTTGTCTTTTACATGTAGCTGGATATTTCCAGTGCACAGTAAGTGCTATTTCCAACTGCAGGTTCACAGGCCACAGCATGGTAACAGTGGCAGGCAAGGGTCATTGTTCTCTTAAAATTAATTTCATCTCATTAAGCCAAATTATATTAGGTATCCTCAAGTTGTGAAGATAAGGGCAGAGATGGACAATTATTCTAATTTGAACTGAATGAGTTTGCTGATTGAGGAAGTTCTTGTTGTTGGAGGCAGAGACAAAAAGGAGAGATAGAAAAGGCTAAATTTTATACCTGCCACCTAAAATATGTCTGCTGAGCTGTAATTCAACTAAGTAGCAGCAAGTAACTCTAATTAATCTCTAATTAAGCCCAAGAGTCTTAGCTAAGAGAGGGCTTGGTTTCTTAAAAATAATAATAAAAAAAATCCCTTCACCACCAAAGACTGTGTTTCCACAGTTTTCTAGCCTTAATTGCAGTCCCAAATACCTCAAGCAATTTTCTGGGCCAATTAAATCAGGGCAGTGGCTAGATTAACATATTGCAGTGCATTTGGTGTGCTTGCTTGCACATTTGGTGTGCTTGCTTGCTGGAGTTAAATGGTTTGAAAAGTGAGGAACAGCCTGGCCCCCAGACCTAGATCTGGCAGCTGGCATTCCTCTGCACTTACTATGGCCACTTCAGACCTTTGTGGGTAATAGTTTTTTCTACTAATGCCTAAGAAAACTTTAAAGTAGGAGAAACAGCAAAAGCAAAACAACAGAGAGAACAAAAGGTGATGGGAAAAAATTGTGCCTTTCTTATTACCAGGCATTTTATGTGGTGAGAACAGTTTCCACTGAAGAAGAGTCCTTCCTTCTGTGCTCTGCAGCATATTCAGCATTGTTTGTGTTGCCTCTATAAAGGAATGAAGTTTTGCAGTGACAGTTTTTAATACAAATCTACTCTAATGCTGCTTTGGAGGATGATTCCCTGTCTGGGAGAAGGCATCAATATTTAAAACAAGGCATCATTTTCCCTGCATTTGGAAGAATTTATACAGCCTAAAAGACAGTGACATTTGATAATGCTTTTCCCAGTGCAACCACTGAGGATCTATAGAGAGTCCTCTTTCTGAGACCTACATCTGCTGAGTATGAGATTTATGGGATGCATTTGTCCATTTTCTAAAGGGTTCATTAAGAAGAGACACTGAAATAAACTAAATATGCTGTTTATGTGATCTACTCCATTTCACTTTTTTCACACAATCTTGAAAAATATTGTTTTACTGCCTGGTTCTCTGTTGACCTTAGATTACTTCTTACTCTGTTGACCTTAGATTAGTTATTTACAACTGCATTTATATTTCATGCAATGGAAATTGAACCAAACAAGTTTCAATCTGTAAATATAAAGGAAGAGGACAGTGTAACATCAAACACTTATGGCAGATGAGAAACCAGTGTCAGAAAACCTGGATGAAAATTATATTTTTGAAATTGGGGAGTACATTTTACAGCAGTGGAGTGAAATGGAGGTCACAGGAATACACAAGTTCATATGGCAGAGGGAACTTGCCAACTCTAATGCACATTTATGTCACATAGACATGATGGTGGGAAAAAACCCTTCTCTTTCCACCTCAGTTGTATATTAGAGGGTCTACACACCTGTACAACCTTCTAGGCATTTGTGCTGAAGTGCAATTGTAGGAATCCTAGACTTTGACAGTTTAGCATCCACCTTATCTATGTAGCCTGATGAGGATTCACAGGCTGGATGTTTCCATGCATCCATCTTCCCTAAGTAAATGTGGCCTAGCATGTGTGCTCAGATCTTCAGGATTTTTTAATGGAAGCTGAAAATTTTTAAGTAATTTTTAAGACCAAACGCTTGGTGATAGTATAAATGATTCTTTGGAATTTTAAAATAATATGGATTTGTTTCCTTGTTTTAAAACAATGGTACTACTAAAAGAAACTGAAGTAATTTAAAAGTAGAAAGAACCTGACTGATGACTTTTGCCAAGATGTGAAACTGGCACTCCAGTGTCAGAATATTTTAAATAAGGCATGTCTGTTGAGGCATGAGCTAGCAGAGGTTTATCTGTCTTTGTAGTACTATTAATGCAAATTCCTTATGAGCTGCAAGATTATAAAGTTTGTGTCACTAAATCAAACAATTATATATGAAAGGCGTGAAACATAGACGATGCCAGAGTAGTGTGACCCTTCCGGATAATGGCAGATTTTAAATGTTTGATTTCTTACCTTCATTCTCCTAAATAAGTCTGGATTTCCTTATTGGTTAAGAAGCGTTTAAGCAAATTGTGTATTCTTATCAAAGTTTGTCGCAGTGAACTGTAGCAGCATTAAAATGGCTTAGAGAAAGAGAAGAGTAGCCTTTCATGGCTGTCCTGATGAAAAGAAGTGTCAAATCCATCTGGTATTATCTCCCCTTTTTGCTGCAGTTGTTGCCAATATTGAAAAGCACGATCTGGCTGTAACAGGGTCTGCAGTGGTTCTTGCTGAGACTTCTGCTGGTTGCTTTATTTCTTTGACCACCAGAGCCTCTGACTTCCTAGAACCGGAGATGATTTGCAATGATTCAAGTGTGACTTAAGCCACAGGTCAAACAATACTGCTGAATGCATGTGGGTGGCTTTGTAGTTCTGCCTTACAGAAGGCAAAACATGTCAGAGTCCACTGGAGGGGTGGGAAGGCTGATTGTAGTTGTAGTCACATGTAAGTACAGTTTTTTCCAGCTTTAAAAGAAATTCATGTTTGTTTGAGATTTTTGTACTTAGAATGTGTGTGTCAGCCTTTTTTACATGAACTGATAATATTACCAGTGTAGTAGGTGAGCTGTTTGGGTATTGGACAGTGTTAGAATTGCACAATCAGTTGATCTGATTGCATTGAGAAATGTCTCCATCAGATTCTAGCTCAGTGAAAACTTTACTGATCTTATAACAGTTTAGCAGCAAAGAACTTTCCATTCTGGGGTATCCTGAAATATGCTATCTGTGACTGTCTTGAATTTTAGGTGAAATTTAAGATGAGCTGACACCAAGTTTTACCCCTTGATTAAAGGGGTAAAAAAAAATCAGTTCTCTTTTACAGAAAGTTCCTATTTCTAATTTTTTCAGATTTGATATAAATAGTAGCATAAGTATTCCTAACATCAGACTGACTATTATGTGTGGAATAAAGTCTGAGGCTGGTAGAAATTTCTATGAGCTTGTATTGGAACCATTTCCAACCCAGAAGAGGCTTGGTGTAGCAAATCTAGAGTCAGACAGTAGTTCAGAGCTGCATACCAGATGAGATCTGTAAAGAATAGAAATTATTTATTCTAAATGGGCATGAAGAAACACAATCCGGAAAGAAAAAAAAAAAAAAAGAAAGTTTTTGCTAAAATATTTGGCTCCACCAACACGAACCAAATTAGATTCATGTCCATGCTCTGCTCTGGCCTTGCAATGCCCTTAGCAAATTCCATAAAATATCCATCTGTGAGAAAGGCAAAGTGCTGCAATGGAAAATTGAGCATGATGGTAGAGCACAAAAGAACAATGCACACAAGGTACTCGCTCAGCATCCGCTCTGCTCCACGACGCTGCCTCTGCAAAAGGAGTTTGCCTTTTATGTTTTTTCATCCTTTGCTGAATGTTAGGTGCTTGAACAGTGCATCACTGTGAGCCAGTGCAATCAGCCCACAGAAATATGCAGCCATAATCCCTCAGTTCAGCACAGCCTTGTGTTTTTTCCCAATGAATAGGATACCCCACATTTCCAGTAGAATTAGACAATCACTTGGAAAACTGATAAGAACAGAAAAATGGGGCTGTTTCATATGCTATTTTATTAAAGTCTTGAGTTTGAAATATGGATAATTTAATTTGGGGTGATGCTCTGACTGAACAACCAGGATATTTTTAAAAAACTTGTAACTGTTATACTGATGATTGTTTAAAGTTTGAATTTTGAAATAAATCACATTGGCTGTGTGTGTGTGAAGCTCTAAAACGAAAAAGTACCCTAATATATTGGACATTTACATAGAAATGTCTCTCCTTCACTTAGTTTGATTTATTCTTTCAGTTCTGACCTCCTAGGAATTTTGGATCATGACTCAAAACTTGACTGCTGGTATTTCATATCCAGGCTTCTGGTTATTGGACACTGCAATGTTTTTTGCCATGTTTCCTTCATCTGCTTGCCATTCAGCTCCATTATAAATAATTAGTCCAGCAATTCTAAGTAGGAATTCTGAGAAAGGTTTAGTTCTCTTTCAGTAGTCCTAATCCAACTAATTTTTACGTATATACTTTTCACTGAAACTAAAGTTATGCTGTCTCCTTCTTAATGGTGTCTTCTCATCCAAAATGACCCACTAAGAACCCTGAGTTTTGGTGAGGTGAATGATTCTAATCTCTGCTAATAATGTGGGGAGTTCCTGGCGCTCAAAAACGAATGTTAGGATCTGAACGCTCTATGCAGATGTGCATAAGATGTTACCATGTCCATTTAAATCTGAAAAACAAAAAGACCAAAGAAGCTTCTATAGTAAGAGCTTGAGTGTTTCCTAGGGCCGTTTTGCAGGCCAGATTCAAAATTTGGCTTCTACTTGAGTCCCACGTGGCTCCTCATCTTCTGATCTGTTCTTCCTCTCAAAACTCATTGCAGAAATGAGAAATTTTTCAAAATCTGTACTTCAGCTATTTTTGCCATGCTAAGAGGAAAAAAATTAAATATTAAGCTCTACTATATTTAAGCTATTAAACTATACTGTGACATTAGAATGGCAAGAATATGCTTTTCCCCAGGAAAGGCTGTAGAAAATAAGCAGTAAATCTGTTATGACAAGTAAAAAGTGCATAAATGTTATAATCTTCACTGACAAAATCATATCTCTGTTTAGGCAAGATTAGACTTTAAAGCTTGGTTGTTCTTTGTGCTATGCTAAATTCTGCATTTTTGCTTCAAAGGTGAATTTAATTATGGAACAGAAGCTCGTGGAACATCAATGTCATGCAGGTCAGCTACAAGGATCCTGTGGAAGTTCACGATTTGCAGGCGAACCTCAAAATCAATAATTCATCTCGGGGAACAGAGTGGTGGCTGTGTCGTGCACATGCTGTGCTTTTAGCACCTGGTTTAGAGAGTAAAAGAGTTCCAGACACATTGGTGTTTGTGTTCCCAGCTGTGTCTAATGCACATTTTGGGAAGAAAGGTCTACTTTAAAGATTTCTTTTAGATATAGGTGCCTTGCAGTTTTACACCAAGTGGAGCTTTGGCCCAAACTGTTTGATGTGTCTTTGATGAGGTGAGTTCAGGATTTTTGTGCCTGAGTGATGGCAGGAATGTTATGTAGGTTAGAACCCTTGGGCAGAGCTGCACTTGAAAGGTTCTAATGAGTGACAAGGTAAGCCCTTTAAAAATGCAATGACAAGAAAGAAAACCCAGCAGATCATTTGAATAGTACTTACAAGAGGAAAAAGTAGATATAGAATATGAAAAAGTATAAAGTAAGTCGTTTCATCCAACTGCATGTCTATTGTTCTCAGGTGGGTCAATGGGGGTATTGGTGTTATTTAAGAAAAGAAACATGACATGATTGGTAAATATCAAGTAATTTGTAGGATGGTTTTAATAAGTGTTAATAAGCTGAGTTCTGTTGTTTAAAACAAACAGAAAAGAATTCTCAAGTCCCCAGAAGGTATCTACAGCAATAGTTTAAAAAATTTCAGTCTAAAATGGAACCTCATTTGTATCAGTGCTAAATCCTCAGTATCTTCTTTTATGGGAAACTTGAAATGCCTGGTCCCTTCAAATGCTGGAATTGTACAATTCTACATCAGGCTTCCTCTTTGCATAACACCCACATTAATTTTCTTCAGCTCAAAAAACATGGAGACAGTGTAATTAGCAATAAACCAACTCCCTGTCACAGACTCAGTGTTGTGAGCAGAACCTGCCCAGTTTGAAAGGGGTGTGAAGACTGTGACTTTGTTGGCTTACAGAGACCGAGAGCACTGCAGAGATGACACATTTGATTTCTGCAGGGAAGGGGCAAACTGAGTGCTCTGACTGATGGCATTCCCTGTTGGCCAGAGGTAGTGAGGAGAAAATGGCAAGGCTGCTACTGCAGTAGAAAACATTTAAGCAATGAAGTTGAGGTAAAGGAAATGCTGTCGAGAAAACCTCTTCTCTCATTTAGGTTTTAACTTGTTAGAGATGTTCCAAACAAGCAAGAAAACTCATCTGTGTGATGGATGCTACAAGAAAGAAGTTAAACAAACAAATTTATGGAGAGAGGCTCCTCTTATAAGCTCCTTACAATAGGTTATTTCACTTTCTGCTGAAGCAGGTCTGAGCTTTATAGTTATAGTTAAGTCAAAAGGGCCTGTTGTGCTCAGCACTTTTGCAAATTGCATCGCTCAGTGATGTGGCTGAGCAAGAACTAATTTGTTTTTACAGCACCTGTTTTTTAGAGCTGTTAACCTGATTTAACAGATTTTTACAGATAGATAGATCTATTAATCAAACCAGTAAGAATCAGGGCTTTTAATTTTAGTGCTGTGTTAGCATTTGATCAAACCTTAAAGCTGTGTGGTTTTTGACACACTGGTGAAAGGGAGATGTGTTGCTTCTTCCAGCTGATATCTGCCTGGAGCTCAGCTGGGGTGACCCATCTAAGTATTTGAATTCAACAGATTTGGTAGTGAAATGATGCTCATTTTTCAGAATGGTTCAAATAAAGGAAAGTGTGAAATTACACATCTTGCACCACAAAAGATATGTCATAGGAAAACAACAGAAATTGCTGTTTGGAATAATTATTCTGGCACATGAATGCTTGTGTAGCCACACTGAACATTTCTTCCACTCTGTGATACAAATAAGAGGGGAGACTGAGCATGGCTGGGTCACAGGAAAAAAAACCCAACATAAAATATACTTAAAATCCCTGGGAAAATTGAAAGTACTTTGAATTAAACTTTATGGCTGCTGTATGTGTTGCTTGCACATCTGCTGCAGAAGGAGAGGCAAAGTTAAAGGGGACAGGCTGACCCCTGAAGCAGCATCTGCTTCTGCCTCTGCTATTACTGCTCAGCAGAATGATGGTTCTCTTTCTGTCCTTCCCTTCCATTTTCCTTACTTTCTTTCAGATTGTGAGGGAAGATATTAGTGGACAGTAAACAAAGAAGCAGATGAGGAAATCTTTTATTGTTGCTTCACAACCTGTTGCTGGGTTTTGATTGAATAATTCACTTTATGCGGTTGACTCCACAGATTGGTTCATTGAAGTGGTTTGTTTCTTATAAGTCCTTGAGGATTTTTCTGCCTGGTCTGATTTTCTCTTCTCATCTGTTCCCATTCCTTGTATTTTCCTCTCATTTCTCTATTTTTATTTGCACTGCTGCATATATTAAAACACAAAGAGATTTGATTTTACTAATCTCCTTGTGCCTATGTGTGTCGTGTACCAAATGTGGAATGAAGAATGATTAAAGTATCTTTTTAAAGGATAACAGAGTGAAGGACATAGAACTTGACTTTGCTGTTAAACTTCCACAAGTAGATGAGGAAAGAGCTGATTATTAGGATGTCAAGTAACTGAATCGTTCCTTGGAAAATGAAGTATTTTTGGAGTGTATTTTCTTCTGTCAGGGCTGATGCTTTCCAATTATTTATTTTTTTATTTATTTATTTTATATTGTTGTGTTTAGTGGTTCAGTGAGGAATGCCCAAGGTCTCCCCAGGTTGCTGTTGATGGAAGATGAACATGAAAATGCATTTAAATTCAGCAGTGTTTCCTAGTTTGCAGGAAATCTAGCTTTTGTTTTTATTTATTTAATGATGGGAGGAAGAGGAACAGACTCCACTCTTGCCACTTTCCAAAGTAATTCTGGGCTTAATTGGTATTACTCTTTGGGGTGGAACAAGGCAGCAGTCTGCGTACTGCTCATTGTTCTTGCCTCAGATCATGTGCAGGACTTTACAGAGGCATTACATAGCTGCTCTGTGTCAGGAATTGTGAGAGCTCCTCATACTGCAAATACCAAGAGAGTCCAGAAGGGATTTAGGAACACATAAGAATTGGTTCTGTTCTGGACTGACCATGGTGTGTTGGGTGAACTGAGGAAAGTCATTGCCCTTGTTTCCTTTGTTTGATTTATTTAGATTACCAAAAGGCACAAGTGGTGTTGCCTCTGTGGCCCGAGTGGCAGCTTACAGCAAGTATTATAACAACCTGATATAGACAACACATGTCAAAAGTAGCTGGTGTTGGGCACTTGTCCTCCAGCAGTAAAAATCGTGTTCATATGGACTCAGAACTACCCTGGAGATGTTAGAGCTGGAAACATGCAGTGCTCATAAATTATTGCCTTATAGGCACACAACCAGATCCATAAAAAAGACTGTTCTTATATGTTGGCCTCATACCAAATGAAAACCCTGCTCTGACTTGCAATTCTTAGGAAATGTTTCACTCCTGAGAAAGAACACAATACAGTGAACATCGAAGTAATTAGAATTCAGCTGAAGAGGTTTGAAATAGATTTAACTGTCTCATTTTGGATAAATTGGCAATAAGAAGGAGAAAACTTCCTTAGGAGAAAATAGTGAGAATGAGTGCTCTGTGAGGCAAAGTTTTAAGAGCCTGCTGGTCATGGCTTGTGATGCCAATAGTAGTATTTTCCTTTCTACTGGTACCTGGGAGGAGTATGGGACTGAGGATGAGGAAAAATTGTGCCACCCAGGTATATATGTGGGTTTATGCATTCTTTCTATGCATCTAGAGTCGTTCTACCTCTCTTTTTTTTTTTCTCTCTTGAGGTCACTACATAGGCACTATAGTAAAAGTCATGTGGGATTTTTTCCTCTACAGATACGTAATGAATTCTGGTAAGATAGTTTTTTGCACCCTTAAAGATAATAGGTTTTCATTGCCATTAAAGCTAATAGGTTTTCATTACCATTCCCACTGATGTCAGCATTTTAGTGTCATATAATTTTATTTACTTTTCCAGCACACAAATACACCCTGGTTTTCTGTGTACCATCTGTTGCAACAGCGTGAGCTGGAGGATTGATGGTGTGATCACACACTCGGAATCTGCTGTTGTTGGAGAAGGGGCAGCAAGCTCTGCAGCCATGGGCTCCAGTGTAACACAAATATCAGGAGTGGCAAAGAAGAGAAATCACAGAGTCATCACAGCATGTCCTGTGGGGATTTTTGATACAAAGGACAGCCTGAGTTTCTCAATTACGCTTCTGCATGTGCTTTGTGCTCCGTAACTCTTCCTGTTGACTGAGAGCACTGGACTGTGTGCCCTGACAAGCCCTGTGCAACCTGATATTCCAAAGCTGTGGTGAAATTAAATGAGCAATTTCCACTCTGGGTCAGTGGATATAAATAGAACAAAAATGCTCTTAGTAAAGTATTGTTCTGTAAGTGGCTCCAATGACTGCTATACAAAGGTCAATTTGAAGAAATGGGGTTCAACCTGTAACAGAAACTGTGGAAATCTAAGTAGGTATTTCAAACACCATCACCTTTTTCTGTCTGTCTACAAAGTCTGCAAAGTCTAATCCAGTGATCCTGCACTGCACACTGCAAAAAGGAGGAATATGGTGCCTAATGTACCTCATGTAGGGAAAAAAAGGGGCATCATTTTATCTGTATTTGTACTTACAGGTGGAAAAGGACGCAAAATTTAATTAGGAGAAATTATCTTTTCTTATATGCTTGAAACACATGAATTCCTTCCTGTAGTTAGATCTTTGAAAATCTGGTGAATACAGTACAATATATCACTGAAAAAAAGAATCTGAGCTTCATATTGCTGCAAGAATTTTTGGGTTTTAGCAAACTATTTAAAGGAACTTCCCTCAAGGCCTGTTAATCACTGAAATAGCTATAAGTACAGTTTTAATGAATCAAGAATATATTTAATAGCTTCATTTTTTCTTTAAAAACTTACTGTATACAAAAGGCTGAAAAAGCAGTTACAAAATCTAAATTAATTGTAACTCTTCAAAAAAAACAAAACCAGACAATCAGATATACATTTGCAATTTAAAATACCTATGGTTTTTGGGCAGATCAAGCTTGTTTTCTGCTTTTGAAGGGAGATAGGGAGAATTGCATTCCTCTGATTGCATAGCTCTGATTGCAGACAGTGATATGCTAACAGTGATTGCTGGGATTTTCAGAAAACTTCATAGTGATAATCCATTTACACTTGGACAATTGACTGCATAGTCCATGTCCTTTTAACAGTGCCTTTTCTGAGGGTACAAATCCTTAACTTCAGTGTCTTCAACAGAAGAAACTGAGCTGGGTTCTTAGGAAGACACTGTCCAAAAGTCCCATGTCACAGATAACAGAATTAATGACAGACTTGACCTAATAACATCCCTGTATCATCAGACATCTGTTAAGCTGCTGTGATGACACCACTTTCTTTCATCCTTCATTCTTTATTCTTTATACAGCCACACCATTTCCTTAGTTTTTTCATTTTCTCTTATTTCTTCAGCAGAAGTTGGTGAATCTGGGGACGTGGTAATTTGCACTGCACGTAGCACAGGCAGGTGCTGGGCTGGGCTTGGTACTTCCAGGCTACGTCACAGGCAAATGGAGCAAATGGATACATGAAACAATATAAAAGCATTAAAAGATGATTTGTCTTCTTTCCAAACGAATTGGGATTGTTCAGCCTGGAAAAGAGAAGACTTTGGGGTGACCTCATTGTGGCCTTCCAGCCCCTCGATGGGAGCCCACAAGAAAGGTGGAGAGAGAAAATTTATAAGGACATGTAATGAGAGAACAAGGGGAAATGGCTTCAAACTGAAAGAAAGTAGGTTTAGGTCAGATATTAGGAAGGAATTCTTCCCTGTGAGGGTGGGAAGGCCCTGGCACAGGGTGCCCAGAGAAGTGTCCAAGGCCAGGTTGGACGGGGCTTAGAGCAACCTGAGATAGTGGGAGGTGGCCCTGCCCATGGCAGGGGGTTGGAACAAG
>NW_008238644.1:1759391-1761782 GCF_000691975.1 Corvus brachyrhynchos
GCATTTTTTTTTTTTTTTTGAGGTAGATCATTGTGTTTTGGTTTTGTTTTGTCGTTTTTTTTTTATTATTGGCAGTTTAGGTAAGAGGTATGAGACTATAAGGAATTTGGGACCAAAACTTCCCCACTGTATGTAATTGAAGAGCATTCAGCACCCACTGCCTTGACTAATACTGGAATAAATATGGCACAGAAATGCAACAGCAGTGATGATCCAGCTGAGATCAGGGGTATTTCACACAGACTTTTTTTCTTCCTCTTTATTCACAGGACAGAAGCTAATTTTAAAGAAAAAAACTTTACAGAATTCCAAGAGAATAAATAAACTGAAAAATGTTGGTATTATATTCTGATAGTACTAAGCAGTATCAAAGAGTAAGTATTAGCTGGAATGAATCTCAGTAGAAGTTGTTTTTAAAAGTGCAATAAAATTCTAATATCCTCTGAAAGGTTATTATCCAAGTAAAGAAGGCATTTATGTATAAAGCTATGCCAATTTGTCTCGTCAAGATGGGGCTTTTCATGACACCAAATGTGAACTAATTCTTTTTTCACTTACCTTGTAAGTAGCTTTATTCCAATACTACTGCAGTCAATGACAGAGCTGCCATTAAATTCTTTTCATATAATAGCATGGAACTAGTGGTAAAAAGGCCATGAGGTGGCAATTCCAGCTGGCAGCATTTACAAAGGAGACTTTATGAGGAAGTTGGATAAATTCAAAGTGCAGTAGAAGGTGACAAATTCTCAATCACCAGACTGCACTTACAGAAAAAAAAATATTGTAACAAATTAAAGAACTGACAGAACTTTGTATTAGTGCTGTTACATTTAATTGGTGGAATGTAGCAGAATTATGGAGTTATGAGCTGCTAAAGAGGTTTATAGAAACCAATTAAAGTATAAACATTAAGAATGGCTGTATTGAGTGGCTGGAAACAATTGTTAGGCATTTCCTGAGGTTGTGTTCTTCACAGAGATGTTTTAATTGCTAAGGATAATGCTTGCAAAAGCAAATAGCTTATTTTATTACTTTCTGTTATTTCTGTAGCTACCCACTTGTCTCTCTAGATTTGGTTATATTTCCTTTTCTGAAGTTATTCAGGGTTATTTAATTTCTCCGTACATTCTTTTCATGGGGAAAGTGGACATTCACCTGTCACCAGAAATTCACCTGTCCTACTGTGGCAAGCTCATAAAGAAGTAGTATCATCCAGAGAAGATGCTTGGAGAGTAGTTCTGGATCAATCTGCTCCTAAGCAGCTGAAGAGAACATAAAGCCGGTGATTGAGTTAGTATCCAGTAAATCCAGATTTTGTGTCATGGAATGAAGTGCCATGTTAAATCACAGAAGGGAGGTTAGAACTGGGTGATCTTTAAGGTCCCTTCTGACCCAAACCATTCTATGATTCTATGGAATGAGTCTCCTGAGGATTCAAGTATCTTCATATCTGGACCTCTGTCTATCCTCATACTTCAGCTCCCCACTTGTAAATCAGGAATAATAAGAATGTTCCTCTTCACAAGCATGTAATTTGATCTCAAAAGCATAAAGGGAGGACAAATATTTAAAAGATGGGACTCATTTTCATGACTCTCATATTGTCTAGCTAGAATGGGTAAATATAGTCAAAATTTCTTTTCAGGTATGAAGATCCCAAGGAAGCAGATTCTGTTCAGTACTTAGAAAAAAGAATACTGATCTGATTTCCTAGACTGCAAAAGAGAAAGGTGAGGGATACTCACAATAAATACATTTAACTCATACAATTCTAGAGTTTAGGAAAGGTGTAAAAATTTTTAAAGAAGCTATACATAGCATCATCAAATTAAAAATGGTACTTTTTTCCTCCTTAAAAAAATTACATCCAACAAAGACCTAGGCAAATTTGGCAAAGTTTCTGTAGGATATATTTGTACTCATTAGTTCCTGTGTAGTTATATCTCCCTGTGATTTTATTTTATATATGTCACTTTGTGTTCCACCTCACAATCCTCATTCTTCTGCGTGAACGATGGAAAAATTTCCTGATCCTGCTGTTCTGGCTCTGCTGACATTTTCATTCTTTATTCAAGTTTCTCCCTATTCAGCTCTGCCTCCAGGTAAACAAGTGTTTTTTTGCAGTCTCCCTATGCATGAGAATTTTCCCATGCCCTCAATCAGATTTAACTAAGCCCTTAATTGCCTCATTATATTTGGTCAGATTTTCTAATACGATCACTTAGATGACACAGAGTGGTCATAATCTGGCTGCAAATTCCCTGTGGCTTAGAGGAGCTGATGGCTGGGCAGAATCTGACAGCTTTGAATTTTCCCCTTCTTGCCAGCGTGGTTGATTTACTGGAGGGGAATGACAGAATTCGGGGGGGGGGGGGGGGGGTGAGGTACACT
>NW_008238644.1:1761822-1817883 GCF_000691975.1 Corvus brachyrhynchos
TGGCCCTGTGGGCTTCCAACACTTGTAGGATGAAGTGTGGCACGAGTACCTCAGTGCTCGTGTTTCTTTGTGTCAGTGAATGCAGTAAAATCTGACCACAGAAGTTTGGGTAATAATTTATGTGTCTCGAGTGGGCGAAATATTTAAGTGTCACACTGCAAATCCCAATGGCTGTGCTATTTATGGCAAGTTCTGTTTTTATCAATAGATCATTTGTGACATGTGACAAAAAAAGAAAGAGAGCCTGCAGCAAAATAGATTTTACCTAGGTCTGAATTAGATTTTATAGGTCAGCTACTCTCACTTAACTCAATACCATCTGATTGCTAAAAAGATACTTAATGAGGCTTAATTAGAAGGGATGTCTTTTAGTGTCATTTAACGCAGTTGCATTTACATGAGTTCAGGGTTTGGCAGTAGGTTTTTCTCTTAGTGATTCTTGGGTCTCAATCTAACAAAAGCCAGTAAATGATCCCATCTGCTCCCAGGCTTTCTGTCTGATGATTGTAGTGTAAGTAGCATAAGGACAAGCTTTAGAGAATGTGTGACCACTGCACAGAGAGGGTCTCAATCTTAAATTGCTTTCTAGCTTGATAAACAGAGAAATAAAGCAGTAAATGCCATACTAAGTTGTAACTTGAATTTCGCATTTCATTGGAATAGGAATTTTATGGGAAATTTTACTTTTTAAAAATTATTCCATGTCTTCTATCTAGTTATAATATCCAATTTTTAAATTCCCTCAAATTATGAGCAATTAATGTCATAATGTGGCATAACAGGAGAAAAAAAAAAAAACAAAACCCTGTTCCTTTTCAAAAGAAGTTTTAAGTATAGCTGCTTCTTGGTATTGACTCTTTCCTTCAACTTTCTGTAAAAGATTTTTCCTGTTTATCATAACAAGTTTCACTCTTATGTGTATCATTGTGCTGTAGTTCCTAAAAATGTTGTAGATATGAAAACAGAAATGCATTTTAAAAAAAAAAGTAGATCAGGATGTTAAAGCCAAATCACAACATTTTAAATTAATTTGCAAGTATTTAAGATATATTAATCCTTGAGAATTTGGGAAAAAGTTTTTTAGAACAAAGGCAATACCATCAAATGAAAAAACCTTTAAAAAAAATTAAAAAAAAAAAAAAAAAACCTCTAGCATTTTCAGTTTTTTTTTAAAGAAGAAAAAAATGTTTGAAGCTTACAAAATGTTTTCTACTGACCAGACGGAGCAAGTTTTGTGATTGGACTCCTAAGAGGCTGCTGCATTTTCTCTGAGGTACAGCCAGTTTCGAACACCAACCCGCTGTGGTCTCTCAGGTGGGGTATACACATAACCAGCACTGTGCAAGCCTCAAATAACCCCATGCACGTATGTGTTTGGACTAAACTGATATTTGAAATACTGAGGGACAACAGATTTAACTGACAAAAAAAAAAAAATAGTGAAGTGTGGGGGGCTGTGAGCCCCTGGCACAGGAGCCCCCTGCACTCCCTTGGAGAGGTGGCTGAGCGCCAAAGGATTCACCCCAGAGATCAACAACTTTCTTCAAGGTCATGGTGGCCAAAAGAGCCACCCCCAGCATTCCTTGCTTCTTTATGGTAATAGCCTGTACCCTGTTGGCTAATTGGTTTTTACTCCACCCCCTGCCTTCCCCATATAACCTCTGCCTCTACCCCTGCTGACGGTTCTTGTCCCTGGGTTTCACAGGGGCTGCTGGACAATAAAGGCTTCTTCTGGGGAACTGCCAAATGAGGCTCCTGTCTCTCTGTCCCTGAGCTTTGCCTGGGTGATTTCACAAAGAGCTGAATCACAAGAGCTGATCCCACTGGTAGCAGAGAAGTTGCTGAAATCACCTGTCACCCAGAGAAGTTGCTAAAGGCTCTGGAGAAGCCTTTCCCTGGTGGGTCGCTTTCTCTAGGAAGGTCTCTGCACGCCAGGTTGTCCACCACCAGACCCAAAGGCGATAGTGAAGATGTTGACATGACAATAAATTAACTAGGCTTGAATTATAGAAAATGTATCTTCATCAAGCTCCCAGATGTGCTTCTCTCACAGTTGAATGCTATCAAATTCTACACAACAGCCCTGTTAATTTAAAATTAAATGCTAATTTAACACATCTAAAGGCATTATCACATTTTGTTCTGAACTGTGTTTCTAATGACTTCAAATCATGTGTGATGTATTTATGGCAAACTTCTGTAGCTGTTGTTCTGGAGAATTTGTGGGGTTTTATTTAATAAGTTATATCCTGTTCCGTGTCAACCATTTACAACAAAAAAAAAAAAAGTCACAAGAGTCAGTGAAGCACAAACTGAAGGCACAATCCAGGAAGTTGTTCATACAAAATACATAGAAATCTAGTGACCAAATGAGATAGTAATGAAGAAGATGCAATTAAGAGGAGAAATTTCAAGTTACAATTTCAGCCATCACAATCCTGCCAACTGAAATGCTAGATGGGTCCTGGTGTACTCATAGATTATTTTAGAAGAAAAGGTGCTTTCTAATTTAATGAAATTAGTATATCTTTCTTTTCAATACACCATGCTGCTTGAACTAACCTTTAACTAATGTGCTAATGCCACTTCCAATTGATGTATCTATTTGAAATGAACAGTGCTGGTGACAGACTAATGAAAACAATTAAGCTGAACTTGTCAAAATTAATAGAAGAGATTGCATCTTCATCTTAGACAGCAAAGGCTATTAGAATCAAATGCTTTCCATAAGAAGACTTTGCACAGTTTGTGTGTGGTTTCAGAAGGATGCACCCTTCACATTCCTGTCTTACAAAAGCTAAGTGATCTGAGTAGATCTCAGAGTCCCAGAATTTCCCTCAGGTAACTTTCTCTAAGTTTTTCCTTTCTCTGCTCTCTCTAGTAACAGGTGCTCCAGTAGCCCTCAGGAAGTCAACAGTCCTCCTTTGGATGCCAGGAGTTACACAAATTCAGCTAAGCAGGTCTGGGCTTTCAAATTTTGATGGACTTTGTAGGTACACCCTCAGATTTG
This sequence comes from Corvus brachyrhynchos, assembly GCF_000691975.1. NCBI lineage: Eukaryota > Metazoa > Chordata > Aves > Passeriformes > Corvidae > Corvus > Corvus brachyrhynchos. The sequence continues at coordinate 1,764,833 of NW_008238644.1, forward strand.
TTCAGTACTCCGTGAAAAGTCCCTGTTCATGAGGAAAATGAAAGGACTTAATGTAATATGTAACATGCTGTTTCACAAACAACAGAGCTCAGTAAATTTAGCTTCCTGTAGAGTTTTCTCACACATCTTTATATCCAACATCACACTTAGCAACCTCTTTGATCTTATTCATTACCACCATCTCTTAAATCCCTCTGCACTTGACATCTTCTGCCTCACCCTTGCTCTGGACCTCTCTTATGGACATTCTTACACTATTCTATAAAATATGATCAGTTGTGAAACCTGGCAAATAAACCAGGCATCCTGGACTGTACCTACCAGCAGCATCTTCTCTCCATGTTTGTATCAGTGTTTTATGGCAGGGGGAAAAAAGCCATTGTAATTATGGTCTTTTTTTTTTTTTTAAATAAAAATCTGGATTCTTTAAGCTAATAGTTGCTTAAAAAACAAAGTTTGTAGTAAATAGTTTAAGGATAAGCTGAGTTGCTGTGTTTTGCAGAGAGCTTGCATAAACCTTCTGCATTTAGTCAATAACTTACCTACACTTTGCTAAAAAACTTGGATTTGCTATGTCTCTCCCATACACTGAATTAAAGAGAAGATGCTAATCTCAGTAATGTATCTTCAGACCTTCCTGTCTTCCATGTGCTCTGTCTAAGCCTCTGCAGTATTACAAGTAAGTCTTTGGAGTGCATTTTGACAGTGATAGTACATTGCTATTATTTTTGGAACTATATTTGATGCTACATAATTACTACTGTGAGCACTGTGCTACCAGAAGCCCTCATTAATCACAAATATTTTGCTCTTCTGGTTATGGCTCTTCCTTCCCTTGTTCCGCTGACTTCCACCTTCTTTCTTACTTTATTTAAATCTCTGGCCCAGAGCAGCTATAAAGGGTAGACATTTATGGGAAAAACAAAGAACAGCAAATTCTGTGCTGGGCAATGTAGGCAGTCATTTGTTGGTTTGCATGCTGAGAAACCTGCCAAAAGTACCAGAACTTCTCTCTAGTGAATAATGTAATAAATTAGATTTCATCACCATGTAATCACAGGTCCATGAGAACTGGGTATTAAAATCTTTCTTCAAATATTTCCTCAATGGAGCCCATCATGATATACACACAGACTCTGTTTGAAAATGTACTTGCTTGTTACATGGCTGTGTTTGCTTTTCAAAGAAAGCCAATCTTTCTTACCTCAAAAACTTCATGGAGGCTCTGTGTGTTACTAGCTAATAGAAATGTGTAAAGAAGGGTTGACTGTAGAAGTAGGGCGTATTTGTAAGCATCTGCTACATTTGTATTTTCTAAAAATGTCCATTTGAGTAGGCAGATCAACAATGTAGCTGAAATAAAACAAGACCAAAAAATTTACAAATATTCTGATTTTCTTTCGAAAATTTCACCTTTTAAAGGCATTAAAATGTAAATAAATTAATCAGGAGGGCTGGAAATGTCCAAGAACAGACAATGAAGATGATATGGTTTGTAAACCTGACTTCTGTTGTGTTTATTGAGATGATTTAATCTTTAAGGGCAAAAGCCAGCTGCTGGAGGGCCAGAGGTGCTGGGATGGGTCAGCTGGTTAAAGGACCTCGGTCTAACCCTGATGAGGAGCTTGGAAACAGAGAGTGTAGCAACCAGGTTTTGAGCTTATCTCCTGAAGAATTAGTTTCTCAAGAGCTGTGTCAAAACTATTTAGTAGGGTTTGAAAATGCTCAACAAAGGAAGATACCTGGTGGATTCACTGGTGTCCTGCCCTTCTCCATGGAAGACTTGAGGTGTTGGAAAGAGATCATCAAGGTGCTAACTTTTAAGTGGTTTTCAGTACACAGCACTAGGTCCATATTTTATTTTGGTGACAACAGTGAGCTGGCAGGAATACGTGGAAATGGGTAAAATCACAGGAAGGTGCCCATAGACATCCTGTCCTAGAAAATGTTCTGCTTGACAGAAGGCTCCTATACTGTAGCCTTTCCTTTTGTGGCATCAGCCAGCACAAGCTGTAGCACCATGTTTACAGCTCAGGGATCTGTGGATGTTATGGTTTCTTTGATGTGGTCATTTTGATAAGTTTCACAACTAGAGTTGGTTTGGTTTGGTGTTTGGGGGTTTTTTTTGAGTGGTGGTGGTGTTCCTTTTCATATGTTGACAGCCTGCTAAGCCCCAGAATCCTGCTTTATTGTTTTAAATATCGCTCCTTAGCATCCTTTCCCCTCTTTAATTAACTGATAACTACATCTTTGTGCTAAAGGCTTTTTACTTCTAATAGGGTCTTTTATTCACAGTTTAAAAGCAACATCTTTTTTCCCCCTTCCTTTAATATAGTCCTGAAAATTTTTATACACTTACCATGAGCTTCACAATAATAGTGGCTTTTAATGGTCTTTCTATCATGGATAAATGTTTTTACCTTTTTAGCTGTTGCTTTTTGTTTGCTTTCAGAAAGCTGCTTCTTTTTCAAACAATTCTCTCCTTGGAACTGAGTATTACTTTGGTTGATTTGTGTGTGTGTGGCTTCCTCATACCTCCAAAGACACTGAAATAAATTTTGAATCGAAGAGTTGTTCTTATTTTGAAAATGGACCTTCAGTAACTGCAGCTTGTTCTGTGACCAGTATACTGCCAAGTAATGAGAAATTGCTTTTGCTCTTCTGGATTCTACTTTTTATCAAAAAAATCAAGTGTCTGTTGGATTTCAAGCACTTCCTCTCTGCCCATCTCCCCAACCTGTCAAGGTCCTTCTGAAGGGCTGCACAGCCCTGTGGGGTATCAGCCACTCCTCCCAGCTTTGTGCCATCAGCAGATTTGCTGAGGAGGCATCTGCCCCCTCATCCAAGCCATTGATATATAAGTTAAACAATACTGGACCCAGTTTAATATTAAAAATCTGATTGAGTCTTTGTCTCAAGTCTGAAAATTTTGCCTCCAGTCTTTAATTTTATATAGTAAAGAATAGGCAGAAAAACTCTTACTTTCATGAAAGATGTACAAATCACTAATAACATTGAAAATCCTTGTTTTTCTCAAATAATAACCCAGGAATTTCCTTTTAAATCAGGGAGTTAGTATTTTATGTGATTAGAATTAACTTTGGGAACATTTATCTCATCATGTTTGAATATTCAAGTTCATGATGTATTTTGAGCTAATTTTGGGTAGGCTCATTAGGGAAAAAAGGTGCTGTTATTAATAGTAATTTGCAAGAACTTTTGTTGGAGATTAAGTTCCCCTTCAGACTAGGTATCTTGCAAGTCAGTGATAAATACAGTAGCAGGCTTACATAGAGAAGGTGTAAAATCTCAGGCTTGAGTTAGTAAGGAGTTGTACCATTATTAGCTTCTCATCTTCCAATATTCATTAAGATTTTATCCTGATACAATCAACCTGGATGACACTACTTTCCTTTTTAGTGCAATATCAGAAAAGATTGGGTGAAAAAAAGTCCTGGTACTCAATTAAAATATTCTGTACTCTCTTTCCAAGATGTCTCTGATCTAACACTGAACATCCAGCAGAATCCATTTTTCAGAAACAGGGATATGTCTTTGAGATCAGTGCACAACACCTCTGGTTAGGAGTTTCAGTTTTCCAGTCCTACTTTTGGACTGTGTTGGACCAGAGTTTTTGGTGATAGAAATAGCTTGGCTTAACCTCTTGAGCAGCTGGGCCCTGTTGTTTCACTTCAGTCATCTTTTTTACCCTCTCTTGTGGAGAAATAAGAACTCAGTTCAGAATTTTTTCTTTTAGCAAAGGACAACAGCTTTGAACAACATTTCATACATGTTTATGATGAAAATGATAAATATTTGAGATCAGGTGGGGAATACTAAAAAAAGTATTATGATGATTTTTTTTCTTTTAAAACGTGATGTTTTCAAAACTAATTTGAGCATATTTTGCTTGACATAGAATGTGTTTATGTTTAGATTGCTCATTTTAGAAAGTATGACTTTCAGTTGAAAGTAGTGGAGAATTACCATGTAATTTTTCTCCAACTATTTCTAATGACTAATGCTGTTAATATTACCTTGCATACCATTCATCATTTTAGGATGAATGCTATTAACTGAAAAGGATTTTTTTTTGGACATAATACAATATAAATAAGAAGTAATTAGTAATTTGCATAGTAAATACCAAAAAATAAGTGCATCCAAATTAATGAGACATGTATCTCTACATGTACTAAATGAAAATCTACTCCTTAAAGAAAAAGAGATGGACTCCATCTACTCTGCATGCAGAACTCCTTGGATTTATGTCTGATATCATGTCAAAAAACCTTATCTTAAAATAGACACAGCTTCTTTGATTAGACAAATGATTGTACAGTAAGCAGAGTTCAGAGCCTATAAAAAGCTTTTTCTTTGCTAGCTGGTTATAAGTGCATTGTCTAATACAGGGATGTTAAAGAGAACAGGTAAAAGGAGGACAGCTTAAAAGAAGCTCCATTCAGGTCATTATTTCAGCCATTCCTTTTGTATTATTTTCATCATCAATTGCAAGATTTCATTTTTTAATTGAGGCATTGCATTTAAATAAAGTATAATTTGCTCTAATAGGTAGCTAATTGGACTAATTGTCTACTGTAATTAGCTAGAAGTCTAGTATATGTTTTTTTTCAAATGTTGAAGGTCTCATTAAAATTCCTTCTTGTGAATAAGGGAAGAAGAAGGTACCATTAAACTAATTGTTTATGCAAAGTGAAAATCTTATGCTCTTTTGTGTGATATCAAAAATTTGTGCACTTAAGGATGGATCTTGGGGACTCTTATCCATCCAGAAAAATTTGCCTTAGGATGTGTTATGAGGTTAGCAAGTCACTCCAAACCCTGTCCAGCTTGGCCTTGGACACTTCCAGGAATGGGGCAAACACAACTTCTCTGGGCAATCTGTGCCAAGGCCTCACCACCCTGACAGGGAAGAATGTCTTCCTAAAATGTGACCCAAGCCTATCTTCTTTCAGCTTAAAGCAGTTCCCCCTTGTCCTATCATTCCATGCCCTTGCAAAATTCCCTCTCCAGCTCTGTCGTCACCCCTTCATGTCCCATAAGGGGCTCTAAGGTCTCCCCAGAGCCTTCTCTTCTCTGTGCTGTATAGCCCCAACTCTGGCAGCGTGTCTTCCTAGGAGAGGTGTTTCAGCCATCTGAACATCTTTGTGGCCTCCAGCAAGTCCACCTCCTTCTTATGCTGGCAGCCCCAGTACTGAATGCAGTGCTCCAGGTGGGCTCTCACCAGAGCACAGCAAAGAGGGAGAGAATTCCCTCCCTCAAAATCCTGGCCACGCTGCTCTGGGTGTAGGCCAGGGTGTGATTGTCTTTCTGGGCTGCAAGTGCACACTACAGGGTCATGAAAAGCTTCTCTTCCAGCAACACCCCCAAGTCCTTCTCCTCAGGGCTGCTCTCAATATCTTACACTTTCTTTTCTGTAGAGGCTGGCAAATTGAGCTAACACTCCTGTGTATCTCTTGAGTCCTTTTCAGAGGTAGCTAGAGCCAGAATTACATCAGAATAGTAATCACATCAGTCTTTACTGAAGAGACGATTGCCAGGCTTTATGGGGCTGATTAGAGACAACAGCATTGAAACACATCCTGCACATATTTAGGACTTTATGAACAATGAGTATAATTTTGCATTACACTCACAGCACAGTGTCATATCAGGATAGCGTTACAAAATAGGGATTATCTTAAAAGTGAAGGTTCGATCATTTCTTTCCCAGCATTTAAGACATTTTGACATGTAAACCAGCAGTGTGGCTGCTGAGACATATTGGGAATGTTGCTGCACAGCTGGCACATCACACAGAATTTCTCAGGAAGACATAGGGACTTCATTTCCATCGGCTTTTGGCAGTACAGTTTACAACTATCCTTTTCTTTAGGGGCCACCATAATTTTTATCATTATCAGAAATAATTCCTGCATTGTGACAGTGGAAAGTCAGTGGCTGCAGGAGATTCACTGTGAGTGCTAATCCTCTCCTGAGGCTGGTTCCCACAGAACAACAAAGATGAACAAGTATTTGCTGAAGTGCTCATAATTCAGCTGGGTGCTGTGTCTCAGATTGTTTCTATTTTCCAAGTTTTGTATTTCTAAATGCTCAGAAAGCAACAATCAGGGAAGGAAAAGCCAATTTAACAGTGCTCCTTGAGCCTCAAGATATCTTCATCCCAGCATAGACCATGGGAAAGCTGGTATTTTTCTCTAGGGAACTGGGTGGTATTTCTGTATCCTGAAGCATCTCTGCCTTTAGTCTCTTGTGAGCAAATCACACGGAACACCAAGATCTGGATTCAAACACTAATCCACCAAGATCCTGCACTGAATTTTATTGAAGTGATTATTTGCTAAAGAAAAGGAGTGATTCGGTTATTCAAAGATTGCTGTTGGGCAATGGAAACTGCATGTTCTCTCTCAGCTGCTTTGATGCCCATATACAGATTGATTATTAAAACTCCTAAAAATACAGACTGTGAAATTACAGTAAGTTGAGAACATTGTTCTGTCGGGTATTTGTTAGACACACAGCTGGCTGGTGTTTGTGTTAGCTGTAGGAACCCAGAGTGCCAAGAATATTTCTCTGCCTGTTTTTAAGGGTTCTTACCCCCCTGAACAACACTGTTTTAGCTTCAAACCTTGGAAAAAATTACCAACAGTCAGACAAGAACTAGAAAATACAGTGGTGTGAATTAGGTGATAGACTACTATGTAAGATTGTCACAGGGTGAAAAATTTAGAGGTTTTGGGCTTCTCTTTGTAGTAAATAGATAAGAGTAAAAAATATCAAAATGGAGGATTGCTGTTGTTCTCTAAACCTTCTTCTCCTTCTTCTACTACTCCATATTCTGCAGTAGAAGTAGTTTGGAATGATTGGATAGAAAATTCCACAGTTCCTAGTCGTGTTACTGAATAATTGGTAGGAAAGTGAAAATAATGTACATTTTTAGTAACTACTGGTTAAAATATCTTTAAAAGGCTATGTAAATCTTGATAATTAGACTCACTCCTACTTTTCTTCCTTCTGTGCTGTACCTGGGTCATGCTAGTGGCTCTGTTCCTCTGATAAGACTTAATAAACAACTATCTGGAACCATTGAAACTAAAGGAAAAGTCTCAGTTTATCTCTCAAACTCCTTGCAAGGACTTTCAGTAAATTTTCTCCCATCCGGAGGGACTTGATTTATGGCATGGTACAGTGTCAATTGGTGCCCCGTGTGAGGATCGAACTCACGACCTTCCGATTATGAGACGGTGTCAGTTAGCTTGTGATCTTGTATGTTTTGAACTTGAAAACTCTTTCCATTGTAACCAAAATCTTTTAGAAAAGCATTTTTTAGGCTTGGTGAGCTAATTAGGTTGATATAAAATTGCTGGCTTATATGTCATACCCTTGAAACTTTGGCTGCTTTATATATGTGTTTAAATGGACAGTACTTGTATGGGGTTTCTTATACCTAAAGGATTGCTAACTTAATCCTGGAATTTTAGTAATTCTCAGGTGGCAATTTAAGTATGGGTTAATGCATAATAGCACAAAAATGGAATTATAAATGCCTATCTGACAGGACAGTTTTTATGCAGGAAAATTTTGTTTTGCTGACATTTTTCAATTCCTTCTCTTGTCACAAGTATCTTAAATAAGATTTTTTTGGAACAAGTTTAATTTGGGAGTTTTCACATTCTGCTTCAATATCTTGTAACTATAGTATAAATTTACACTGATCCATTCATTCTTTCCCTCTCATATGGAGTCTGACCTCACATAAACTGATGTAAACAGAGAAATTACTTGTGCCAGCACACCTACTGTAAGTCGAGGCTGTTAAAGTAGAGGTTAGAATCTGGCCATGAGTATAAATAGAATGTAATCTAATTCCTTGAGGTCTGCAGATTCAGTAACTTTTGATATTTATTAATTCAAACTCCAGCAATGGTTTATGCTGACATGCACCTGCTTGATGCAGCTTAAAAATGGGTGAAGGAAAATTTTTGAGAGGAATGTATGTCCAACTTAAGACTGGGTCTGGACCTAGGGCGATGAAAGTGAATCCTTCGTTTTTAATACTCTCCATCCCATCCCTTGCATACCTATCTCTGCCCCTATTTTGTGTGCATTTAGTCTAGATTTTTTTTTTTTTCATATCTTGAAAAGAAACTGTGAAATTTAACTTGTTAAAGAATATTTTTGCCTTTTGAAAAAAAACCATAAAAACCACGATATCCACCAAAATTCTCCTCATCGTTGATTTCCAGTGTGCTATCTTGCAGGAGTGGCTTCAGTTAATTTTACAATGGCATTGGCTGAGATGTACATTTTTGCTTTCTCAGATTCCTCACTGGTGCAGTGATCACAAGAACATTTGGGTGGGGGAAAGTAGCCCTGGCCAGGTAGAAGAGGGGACTGTGATTTTCATCTCTTTGTCCTGGGATGTTATGACTTGGCTCTATACACAGCAAGAGTCATGATGGACATCAGCACTAACATTTGCATCAAAACAGACTTCACTGGAGCTGAACTAATACAAATGTAAAGCTGAGAGAGTGGAAGAAAGATAAAGGAGTCTGTGGTTTGGACTTCATGTTGTGAAACAGAGACTATGTCATCTGGTCACAGTAGTCCTTCCATCAGATCACTGACAGCCTGCAAGATCTTTCACTGGCCAAATACCTTGCAGGCATTTCTACTTGTTGAATCAGCCATGAAAAACACAAAAAATTAATCAATTATAGAGACATAATTATAGGCAATTAGGTTTTTGTGCTGTCAGTTAATGATAATGGTGTTAAAAATGATAACCATTGTCATTATATTAATGATTGCATTTTATGCCTTAACTTTATATTCAAAGGGAAATACAAGTTTTTAATCAGTTTTTTGTATGTATGGTTCTGTAAATTTTCTGCTGTGGTTGCATGCAGTCATCAGGTTTGCCATTGCAGAGCTGCATTGTGGTAGTTCTCATTGCAAATGAGGAGAGCACAAATCGCTGACTTGAGCAATGCGGTTTCTGATGTTTGAAGTAAATCTTACTTGTGTAATTATCTTTCACTGTAGTAGGACCAAGTAAATCATGACTCTGCCACACTCAGCATGATGTGTGAGATAGCTTTCATTTTGCCTGGTGATAGGGAGAGACTAAAAGTTTCTACAGCTTGTGCTGTGGAGCTCAGCTCTCTGTCTAGGTGCCATAACTCACACCCTTGAAGCTCAGAGAGAACATGGAGAATGCATCCAGAAATACTGGAATGCCACTCCACACATAACCTAAACTTTTCTGTCCATAGTGGCTCAAACAACAAATGAACCCCATCTGCTGACAGAAGCCAGCCTGGGTGAACTAGCAAGTGTGGGAACCAAGCACATGGGAGTTAACATCAGCACTTTCCAGCATCAACTAAAACATGGTCAAAGAGACTGTCATTGCCTTTAATTAAGACTAGATAGGATATGTAGGTGGATTAAATACGTGTCTATTGGGAGACTCTGCATGCAAAAAATAACTGGTGTTTCTAGGAGACAAGTTAGACGTATAAATTATGGGAAATGAAGAAATGCCATTACCATTTGTAGATGTGAACTGAGTTACAGAAAAATAAGTTGTATGAAAAAAACATCATCTAAGGTTTGCAGAGAACCACGAACAGTAGTCCTGTGACTTGCCATTCGTAGATATTTAAGTATTGGAATAAATGGACTGTGGAATGGATAGTTTTAAAGAATATATTAATTAAATAGCGGTAATGAATATGTGAATTAATTAATTAAATAAACAGCTGTTGGTAATGGTTTAGGACACAATGATCATTTTGGATTAAGACAGGAATAGAAAAACTTCTGACAGAACTGGCCCACCTGGTGTCCTTGGTTGCTGTTTGCTGATTGTACCTTTCATTAGACTGTGGACGGGCAAGTTGAGCCTGAACCTGAATGCTTTCCATGGCAGAAGAGAAAATCTCATTACTGAGTTCCAAGATTGCCTGATGAGTTCATTTTTGCTTTCACTTAACTGGTTTCCTGTGGGGTGTAAAAAATAATAGAGCTAATACTGTAATAAACAGAGGAGAACTACACAATTATACAGTTGAATTTCTGGTCTCAGGATCTTTTGGAAGATTTACCTACTTTACAGTGGTTTACTAAAGGGCAGAATTGATCTTATGACTGGTGTAATTGCTCTTAATATAGCCATATGAAGCTAAGTTGCATATGGGTTTTATACACATATTTCCTCTATTTAAGACATCTATTTACATTCTCCTGAAGCACTAGTGATGATTGAAGAAGAAGATGTTGTTCCCTCGTCCTGTTTTCATAATCAAAGCTGGAGTTTTGGATACAAGACAAATCACATTAAGTTTCAGGCACTTGGAATTCAGAGGTAGCCATGTCTCTATGCCCGGTCACCTTGGGGAAAATAATAGTTATTAATATGAAAAGAGATGAAATGTAGGACTGAAACAGTCACTTGTCTAAATTTCTTCCACTTTCTATCCCCATGAGCTAGACAATTAGATAGTATTTTAATTCATTCCTTTAAATGCAGAAGAGTTTTAATTTTAATTCTAAGAGGGTGGTGCTGCTCCTCTCAGTCAATATCTGAGTCACGTTCTGCATGACAAGGGGACAAAATCCGAAGTACCTAATATCTGAAAATAGCAGCCATGCCTTAAATTAGAGTCAAGGACTGGGATGGGAGTTGCTTTTCTGGAAGAATGTATTAATAGATAAAGCTGAGATGTATGACTACCACTAGCATAGAGATAAAGCTACAGTTTAGGTCTCTTTAGAAACTAAATGTGGCATTTGTGCATGTATGAATCAGAAGGTGCATCTGAATGTGTCAAACTTCCATCAACTATCATTAGGGTTTTACAACTTCTTTTTCTTTTTTTCCTCAAGTTTTCTGGCTTTTGTTCATACTTGCTCAGCGTAGGAGCAGTGGGCCCTTAACAGCAAGTGTTGGCTTCATTTCTGCTCGGTTTTCAGCTTCCTGAGCAGAGAGCCTTTTATAGACTGTGACACAATTGTTAATTACGAGTGTTGCTCTGCTCATGTTCTGGAATACTAGTGGGAAGATTAAGGTATTCAGAGAGACATAAAATTGGCCCACCTTGCGTCAATGTGGCATAAAAAGTTCTGATTTGGGAAGTCAATCTCTTGAATTTGATGACATTTGGAGGAGTTTGTATTTCAGGTTCATGTATAATTAAGTAGCAAACACAGGCTTGATTTTGCAAGGTGCTTTTCAATATCCTGAACTTTCTGACAAGTGGGATTTTGTTTCCACAAATTGTATTTCCATACCTCTCTTTCATCAGGGAAGCCTTACAGATTCATATTATGGAAAAGGTTCAGTGAGTCTGTTCCCAAAGACCTCCCTGGGGATAGATTGCAATGAAATGACAAAGACACACGATGGCTGGAAATGAGAAGGGGACCCACATGGTACACCCAGAGCTGGTGAGAGGCACAGGGAAGTGACCAAGAGCAGGAGAAGGAGCAGCATGGGTGGTGCAGCTTTGCATTCAGAGGTAACCCTGGTTACAATCCACAATTGTTGCCTAAAACCCCACACCGCGGGGAGGAGCTGCATTATTTAGTTCTTCATCACAGACCTGCCACAGCCTATGGGTGACTGATGCCTCTCAGGCAAAATCAGGTGCCTTGACATTTTTTTTTTATGCAATACCTACTGAGAGGCACAAAATAAACACAAATGAATAACTAGATATTGCTTGTTGTGTGCAGTATAAGGAAAACAATCAGCACACTATTTTAGTCCAGTTCTGTCTTGGGTTTCAGCTCCCAGATAAACCCAGCTTTGCATTCAAAGACAGTATTTAACACAGCTTGAAAAGTGGGCTTGTTTATTTTTAGTGTTTTGAAGGATCAGCTCTCAGACAAATCATTTTTCACATAAACCAACTCATAAATTCCTAGGATGCTATCTCAGTCATCCCAAATATGCCAAATAAGTGAAGGTCACACAGTGTAAATTGAAGCTGTACAAGTTTGCCTCCAGGTTTTTATGTTTGTATGCAATGGAAGGAAAAGATCCACATATATCTATATAGGTTTGTTGTTTTTTTTTTTTCCTAAGCTGCCTTTTCACTCCACCTGCAACCCTTAAATCACTGAGGAAATACAGGTTCTTTAGTGAATAACTGGTCTTGGTGGGTAATGTCAATTCACTTTGAACTAGGAGGAGAGTCAGTTCCATCTAGACAAAAATATTGTAAGAAATGCAAAATGAGTTGTCATCATCCAAAAAAAACCCAGACAACAAAACAAAACAACCCCTTGGTGTTCAATTATTTTATTTATGTTGGGAAGTTTAACAGAAAAAGCCAAAAAACAACAACAACAACAAAACTCCAAACAAACAAACAAAAAAAAACACCCCACAACCCTCCCAATTCAGCAACTGGAAATCCACAGTAGTTTTGGGAAAATGACAATGTATATTTTCTTTTTCTGACAAAAATTAGTCTATATCATTGCCAACCACAAACTTAGCTACAGCTTTGGGTAGCCTATTAAAATTTCTAAACCTGTTAAGTGATAAGAATGTCTTGTATCATCTGCTTAAGCAGCAACTCTTAAAAGAGTTTAAGCAATCAAGCACACCACAAATTTCTTGCAATGAATTGACATACACCAGAATTAATTGACATTCTAAACTGCACACTTTCTAAGCAGTTTAGCTGCAGACAGAATTAAAGTTTTTAATTTAGAATGACGTCTCTTTGCTGAGTACTGGACACAGCTGGGGGCTCTCTGGTGGGAGAGAGGGGGAGCTGCTGCAGTCAGTGCACTGAGGGGCCCTGAGGGTGATGAAGAGATTGGAGCATCTCCTGTGAGGAAAGGCTGAGAGAGGTGGGACTGCTGAGGCTAGAGAAAAAAAGGCTCAGGCAGGGAACTCATGAATGTGGACAAATCTGATGTAGATATTGAGGTGTAGACAAGACAGAGCCAGGTTCTTTTCAGTTGTGTCCAGTGAGAGACCAGAGGTAGAGGGCATAAACTGAAACACAGGATGTTGAAGTTTCACAGAGCTTGATCAAGACTTTACTGCTTTGGAAGTAATGGATTATTTCAAACAACAGTATTTCTTTCTTTGGTTGTTTAAAGATTTCTCAATCTCAAAAATGACACCTTGATTTATGCCCATACAATTTTGTGGCTTACTGCAAAATATTTATCTAATCAATTGTGGGACTGTCACAGAGGAAAAGTCAAGTGCCTATTTAGAATGCAAATTGGTGTAAACTAAAGGCTGTAGTGTTTGTGTGTCTGCTGCAGCGTTCTGACCCCTTTTGTGTAACTAGGATTCGATGATGCTGAATATTTAATTACATGCTGTGCTAAGTGACTGATTATAGTGATTGAGGCCTTTTTCTATTGCACATTAATAATATGGGGTGAAATGCTAATGTTTGACCCCAGGTACATGCAGGACTCAATGATCTGAAGTTGAGTCCAAAACTACCACAATTGCAAGAGTGCAGGTTATTTTTTACTCTTTGAAGCATTTGGGGGTAATTTAAAGTGTAAGAACCTGCATTTGTGTTAGGCTGTTCCAAGTATGACTTTCCAATATTTAGGCTCTCACAAGTAGAGAAAGTTGTGATTTCTTTTTTGATTACTTCAGTATTGTGATTTCTCTGTGATTGCTAGCTGTCCTGATTTTATAGCTGTTAACCACAGCTATAAGTAAATGGAATGCATCCCTTAAAATGTCTCCCAGAGAAAACACGTCTTCCTCTACACCAGCCATTCTCTTTCAGTTCACAAAATTTTCAGTCATGAGGCAAGATTAGCAGCTTTTAGAATCCCCAGGTCTGAAGACAACAGGAGAATTCAGACATATTTTTACACCCTTGATATGACTAAACTGTACTTTAATGGTGATCAAAAAATGAAGCCACAGAAAACACTTGTAGTCATTTTAAAACTGTTGTTTATACTGTTTTCCTCTGTAATTGCACAGACTCTTTTTGTCAGGCATTGGGTGGAAAAAAAAATCTGGCTTTTGCTATGGCAACACAGAGGACTTAGAAAATGATCTCTCAGCATGGAAGAATGATGATTCCTAAAATAGTGTAGGAGCACTGAAAAAGAGTGAGATTCTCTCTTGTGCCAAGGTCTTTTCAGCTCTGGAATGGGGGTTCTCCCACAGAACTGGCTGTCATTCTCTCATCATTGAACTTCTTTAAACGTGCAGTAATTTAGAGCAACCTATACACTGATGTAATTTATGACTGTCTGGCCATTGTCTGCAAGGACCCCTGGATATATCAGGAGCTGTCAGAGTGCGACAACGCCTTCCCCAGCTTTAATGCATTCCCAGCCTTGAAGTGAGGGGGAGGGATAAATAGCAGACGATGAGGATCCTCTCACTTTACACTACTGGCTAGCTCCGAATAGCTGAGAGAAGACTTGTGCAAATTAATCTTTTTAGCCAGATTTAGGTACTTTATACTTTTCAAAGAACTTTCTGCACGGTAGAAAATTGATCATTAAGTGCTTCAGGAGGTGGCTGATTTGCTTCATTAATCCAAGCAGCCAATAATTTGTGAACAAAACAATGTCACAAGTCTGTGAAGTGATGTTTAGTAATACAGAATTGGGGTTGCCACCTCTGAAGGTGAATAAATCTAGAGGAAAGAAGAGCTGGCAGTAAAGTTCTGCAAAGTTCAAGCTAATTACTTCAATGATTTTAAAAATGACTGTGAAAGAACTCTTAGTGATATTTCCAGTTAATGAGGATAAATAAAACCCTTGTGCCGTAATTTCTTTTATTGCTGCCATGTGCATTCTCTCACCAAAAAATTAGAATAGAAATGAACAAATACCCAAAGAGTTCTTTTAATGCAAAACACAAGTAGCAAGGAGTTTTTTGTAAGGATTAGTGTCCTCTGCTACCTTCTGTGAGCATCATACAGGATTTTCAACATTTGGAACCAAAATCATCAAACAGCCACTTGTAGGATATCTGCATCATCTGGTCCCTAAATTAGTTATTCCCTTCATTCTTCTGTACAGTACATCTTTCACAACAAAATAGTCACCCATGAGAGGTAATAAAAGCTAATATATTGAGACAATAAGATCTATTTCATATGCCCCTTGAGTTCACTGGTTCTAATCTTCCCCTTTTGCAATCTTATCTATGCAATACTATCTCAGAGCTTTCTCAGCTTGCTAGCCAAATGTAGAGTTCTCTTCACCAAAACCCACATCACTGGCTGACATGAGTTTAAAGGCAATAATTTCTGCTGCCACCCATGAACTTCTGTTTCTAGCCCAGCATGCCTAATTGAAGCATGGTGTCTCATAGCCACGTTCAATCTAGGAGTACTGTAAGCATTCCTTATTGGGAGAACTTGTTATTTCTTTCTGAGATCAAAGACACATCAGCTGTCTGCCTAGAACCCCACAGACTGCTGGAAGTGAAAACCATTTGTGTGTCTTGTTTCTCAGAAGCTGCTTATCAGCCTTATAGGCAGATGCACATATTTAAAGGAGTCCACTGACCCATTCATAGGCATGATACACTGAGGTTTTTGTGTTCACAATGATGTTACTCTGACGTACGTGAATAAACATCCTTCGCCTACAAGAAAAGTTGCTCAGTATATTTTTGGAGCTGCTAGGTTTTGCTCTGCCTTTGCTCTGTTCCTGTGCCAATATTATCTGAAGTTACCCAGGCCTACACCTACTGTACATACAACTCACCTAACAGTTGACATAACCCACAGAATTATCATTATTCAGACCCAGGGATTCAATCAATGGTTTTCAGCCTCCGTTTTTAAATGAATGAATGCTTCATTCTGTGGTAATAGTCTCCCTCTGAACAAATCTCTCCAAATACACATATCCCATGGGGAGCTTACAAGTCCTTCTGTTCTTACACAGCTCAGTTATATGAGCTTTTTGTGTTAATAGCTTTTTGTGCTCTGCAAACAATTATATTAAGTGTACTTGAGAGGGTTAGGATGGGTCTACCAGTTTTGTGCTTTGATGAGGGTTGTGATTAGTTTTCTTCTTTACTGCTGGAGGTGTGTTAGAACTGTCCCTTGAATGTTTGAAGTTATTTTGCCATCAAAAGTGCCAGGGTATTTTATTCACATTTTAGTAAAAGTATATAATCTCCACACACATAAATTCCTTTATGCTATTATCACTAAAATGCTGATGGTGGGGGGGAGTTTTGTTGTTCTAATTCTTTCATTGCAGGTAAGAAGACAATTTTGTTTGTAGGCATGATTGTGGCTATCAGTAAAAATCAGCATTTTTAAAAACTGTTTGCCATTAGGGAAGCATATGTCCTGCGTGTTTTTTCCTGATCTCTGCAATTTGCCTCTCTATTTGTATTTTATAGCATGGGAGTGTGAAATGCCTCCATTGCTATGAACACAGAGCCAGTTGTCCCTCTTCAGTCTCTCCTAAACCAGAATCTATTAATCCATTTATTGTTTGTCTTCAGGGTGGTTCTTGCACTATCAGCCTCAACTGAAGCATCAGTCTACCACAGGATTCTGTTTTTATATATATATATATATATGTATATATTTTTAATCTTTTCCTTTCTCAGCTGAAGGGGCTTGTTCTCTTACCCTTTCTTTTCATGTAAATGGGACACTTGTGATCTCATACCCTTTGGGATTAAGTCTGCTTCATTTTGTGATGCCAAAGCTGCCTTTCCTTGTTGCTTATCACCAGCCACATTGTCTTCTTGCACTGACATTGCTTATCCATGGGGAGGTAATTTATGGCAGGCAGAGTGCATTGGTGTGCTAACTTTTAATGATGGCAGCTGTAGTTAACTCTAAGGACATTTAGATCTGCCTTCACATATAAACAGCTGATTCTGTAATCATGGGAATATTTACACCCTTGACACTCCAAGATCTTATCTCTGTGCCTCACATGCTCAGAATGGATGAGATTCTAAACAAGAGGCACATCACAAATCTTGTAACTAATTCAGTAAACGGACGGAAAGAAAAGTCACCTGTGTAACCAACTGCAAAACAGGAATAAAAGAGAAGCCTCTGCAGTCCAAAGAGCCTACTAAGCATGTTCCACAGGAGTGGAGTGCAATAACTGGTACACCAGGAGTTAATGGAAAACAGCATTTTACAAATATGAGTATCAGAAAGAGCAAGTATTTATGCATTTATCCTATGGATAGTCCTTGTATGGGTGGTTCTGGGAGAAAATTCCTCGTGTGTGAAAGCATGGGCTATGGGGGAAAGGGAGAGGAAGATGTCAGTGTCCTGTAGTGTAAATGCATTATTTTCATCTCCAAGAGAAGGCTGTTCACACAGCTCCCTGCAGCCTGCCCACACCCCCTCTCTCTGCATCTGAGGCTGCATTGCTTTTCTCCTGGTGCCAGATCCAAGAGCATTTCCATTCCTTTATGCTGAAGAATCAAGGTTGTCATTTACCACACCTCTTATGATGTTGATGGAGGCTCTCAGTTGTGGTCTTCATTAGGAATAAACTTCTTTAAAAACAATGGACAATTCAACCGTGCCTGTGTAGAGTTTTACTGGGACTCTGTTGCCACAGAGGAGGGGTAGTGAGACTACAAGGGGTAGCTGGAGTTTTGTTCTGAGCTTAAACCCTGCCTTTCCTCCTTCCAGCAGGGCTCTTGGTGTAATGGGACGTGATCATCTCTGGATTGAGTTTCCGACTCCTACAGGCACTGTTGTGAATTTTGGCTTCTAATATTGACCAGTTACGGTGCCCTCCACACCATACATTTATTAAAGAACTTTTTCCACATGTGAAATGTGTAGCTATTTTAAAAGAGAACTCCCCACTCACACATACAGCTCTTGGGCATTTTATGTAGGAACTTTCTTTGATGTACTGTTAGCTCTGCTTGGTGACATGAGGCAATCTCAGCCTGCTATGGAAGCAGGAATCATCTCAGACTCCCACAGAGAAGAAGCTGAGTGAAGATGCAGAAAAACGAAGTTGGCTCTTTTCAGCTTTGAATCCATCCTAAACCCAGAGATTTAAGGCTAATAAGATCTGGAAAGACCCAAATGTTGTACCTCTGGGCTGAATTATTAGGAATATCTACAATAAGGAAAGAAATAGAATACAAATACATATCTTTACTCATAAAAATGTCTATATATACAATTTTGAATAGGAATATGAACAGTAGGGATATGTTTCCAGTAGAAGCAAAAAGCTCTATCAGAAGTCGGGGACTTGACCTTAAAACAAATACTAAATGACTGTGTGACCACCATATGTGTTCACTACTTGAATTTTCATTCTCAGAGAAGTAATAAATTTATTTCTAGTGTAAAAAAAATAAGAAATACATAAATGAGATATGCACATAATTTACTGCTGACAGAGAGACACAAAATAACAAAATTGCTTAAGCATAAGTTCATTAGAAAATCAGTCTCCTGATCAGCTTTTATAAGGGACTATTGCTGTATGCTTTTATTAAAAACCCCACATTTTCTGTCATAGATTTTGTTCCTTTATGACTAGATAGAGCATATCAGAATACTGCTGCTTATTTATAAAATCCCTAAACTATTCTGCAGCATTAAGGGCTAACCATTCCTGATGGCTGGAGACAGGTTATCTAATCCAAAACAGGTTAAGAAATATGGATCGATGACTCTACATTTTGTTTTCCCACCCCTGGAATTTGCACATGGTGTGTGGTTGCTTTTCCCCCATTCTGTCAAATGTAGGCACTTGGAAACTCTGATTTTTTGTACTGTTCTGTGCTGAAGCTCATAAATGGCACTGAGATCCGTGGAAGTTTGGTGATATTGGTTTCTTATGGCTCTTGGATCAGGTCTGTGGCTGGATCTTTAGGGATCAAGACAGTGAAGTGATAGATAATTTTTACTGGGTCAAGAAAATATCTTTAAGCCCTCATCCCTGCTCTGGGAAGGATTTTTTTGTTTGTTTGTTTTAACTACTGAAATTTTGTCATGTCTACCTTTGGAGATTATGTTTTAGAAAACCATTTTTGGATCTAAACTTATAAACAAGCTACTAAAGAAATGCCTCAGTGAAGCAATCAGAAAAACATTTAGAGGGAACTTGGTAGTACTTTGAGGAAGATTAGTTTCCTTGGTACATCCTCTGAATGTCAAATTCTTACATCCAGGAAAAATACTGACAAAGAGAGAACAAAGACTTTTTTTTTTTTTTTCAGTGAGACATCAACACCTCAGAAATGGAGAGAAGAGGAGAAAATTCTAAGTTACAGTTAGCAGTAGACTTCTCTCTTATGTGTTAACACTTGGTTTTTATACTAGAAAAATATATAATGAAAGATAGGAAATGAGCTATGATTTGAAAAGTTCCTCATGCTATTAAAAAGAAAGGACAATGGCATTTATATGATCTTTAAAAACTAAGTAATAATGACACATGAAAGGCTTGAATGAATGGAACAAAGGGTGATCTGCTGAAGTGTTTCATAGAAATCTTTTTCCCTAGAAGCATCACTAAATTGATTAACTTATTAGGAAAGCATACATTTTCATTGAAGGAGAAGGATTTTTTATTGTTATTTCTGTCATCTATGTGTTCTGGTTGATGTCAACACATGGTAATCAAAAGAAATTGTTTAATAGCTTGCCTACACAGAATAAAATATCTTGTTGCACTCCAGATCAACTAACAAATACAAATTGGGCTGGCCATCTTTAATTAGAATGGCTTGGGTTTTTAATTTCTCCTGTCAGGCTGCAAGGAATCTATCCTTATAGTCAAAATGTTCTCAGGGGACTAAAAAGAAATCTGAACCATGGAAATTTAAATGAAATTGAAAGAAGCGAAATGGAATGAGCACTGCCATTTGAAATAAAGTGCTAATAAAACACTCAGGTATTAGCTTCTGAAAAAGATTTTTATAGAAATCCCTTGCAGCGCTGGAAAGACTGGAATAATATTGTAATTGGCATCCCTGACCTGTTTTATGTGTACTGCAAGAAGTTTTTGTCTCTGGCTTGAAAAGCCCATGATAAAACAAAGCTCCCAGAATTCCCTGGTTTTTAGCTTTGAAGGTCTAAAATATGGATTTTTTCATTATAGTATAGTGAAAAATAAACCGGTTTAGCCATGATACAGAGAGCATAATCATCAGGTGTTCTTTCCTGCTCACTCTGGGATAATATTTTTTGCAATTGCTTTGATGAGGATTCTACTTAGCAGACTGTGAAAACGTGACCTTCAAAGCTATGCTGCGTTATAATCATGTGTACAGTGCCCTGTAACCAAAACTAAAGCTCGTGCATTGTGTGTTTGGGTGTCATTTTTCAGGATATTTTTATTGCTCATCTAGGCCTGGAAACTCTGTTAAAAACAAATCAAGCATTCATTCCTGCAAAAGAGGCAAAAATACAGTCTTATTAGCTGTGACAAATTCTGCAGCAGCTCTGGTATGAGGGGGGATTACCAAAGGCAAAACAAACAAAGAAAAGTAATCAGGAGCTGAAATACGTGATTGAGATATTGAAGGTGCTTTGCAATTATTAGGAATTCTTTGCAGGTGGGTATAATGCAGCCTTCTCACATCTCCTAGTGTAATTACAGTGATGAGGAAAAGATTTTCAGGTCAGGTCCTTAATTTAGATAATTCTGTCTTAATATTCAAGGATAATACACCAAAAGATTAACATTCTGAGTGCTGAAAGGATTCTTGTGCCTTGCAGTGTTTCACTGCAGCCAGCTTTATTGTGGATATGTCCAATATCTTTCTTGCTTTATAACACAGACTCTGCTCTGCAGAAACAGATCTCATATTTTGCTTATTTTTTTCCTTCCTAACCATCACTCTCAAGGTGGCACCTTTGTCAGCTGCAAATCATTATTTCTGCACCCTGCACGGGTGGGAGCTCACCAAAGCTGAGCAATGATGTGGGCACAGTGTTCCAGATATCCCCTTTCTCTGGTGTGCAAGTCCCAGGGAGCTGCAAACATGTGCCCACCCATGTGCCACACTTGTGTTGACATTGCAACCCTTTCCCATTGCAGCAGAAAGGACAGGTACAAAAATGGTAATGACTGAGACATTTCCAAACTTAAAATATACTTTCCTCTCGGAAATAACTGTTATTGAACAGTAAAAGCACAGGCTTTGTTTCACTGCTATTCATCTAAATCTGTTCCCTTTTCCCAGAAATTTACTCTGACTTGACAAAATGTATGTTTTTTTGAGTAACAGCCTGTATTAACAAACACAAAGGTTAATAGAATTTGAGCATCTTGAAATGTGATTTAATTTGGAAGACTGTAGTCTGTGAATATTAACTACTAACTAATTGAATTATTCAATGACAAATCACATCAGGCAGGCACCTATGTGATATCAATTGGCGTTGTCATTATAACAATTCTTCCAAACAGTGAGATGCAGGCAAACTCTGCATTAATGTTTTGGCTCAAGGTGTTAATTCGTAAATGAACAATTCATCATGTGAAGGAAAAGGGAAATAGCTCCAGGTTTGTGTCAGATTGCCCTGGTGTTAACTGCTGCTCTTTGACGTGACATTGTCTAGACCTATAACCAGTGGGAGTAATAGAGGGGAAGAGTGGCCATTCCATTATTTTGGATGAATTAAACTATTGGCTGCCACTAGCCAAGTATAATGTTTCTAGTGATCCATATCCATGACTTGCATTAATAAAAAAATTGATATGTTAGGTGTTTGCTTCCAAACTTTAAAAATATACCCCTTCTATTCATATGCCATTTAAAATAAGTACCTAGGCAATATCTTAAAGTTATTTCTTTTTTTTTTTTCCTATTTAAAAAATAGAGACAGGTTCTGATGAAATCAACAGGAGTCATTCTTTTGTTTTCTATTGACTTTATATTTGCTTTTATAAGAGTGCATTACTGAACTGCCATGAGGGATATAATTAATGCTGGCAACTATAGAATGAAGTCAGAAATTGGAGGGTTTTTTCCCAGTGCTCCATAAGGGAAAGAAAAGGTGCATCCTTAGTCCCATATAACAATATATGCCAACAGTTATGCAGACAGGATCTGCATAATACCAAGGCAGAAATTTGTCCCCCAGTGCACAAAAATGAGGGCAACAGACCCTAGACCTGCTAGGATTGTTTTAGGATACATTACTCTTTGAAATATTTTGTAATTCTCTTCAATAGAAGAAACCCTTATTAAAAAATGTATTTTGTGTGTATATGGTTAGAGATTAGACACATAATGATTGTAAAGAACATTCCATTTCCTCCCCAGAATACACTGTGTATGCAGAATATGATGCTTTAACATCTAACAAAGATGTCATCTGAATGTCTCTGAATTCAATCAATACTTTGATTATGTTAAAAATAGTAATTTTTAATGTTATTAAATTCATGTTTATTGCCAGGCTACATGACAGGAAATATACTTTGTTCATTTTATATTTAAAATAATGTTTTATACTTTTGAAACAAGGCACACAGCTGCTTTCTTTGACCTTTTTATGCTTTTAATAAGCATTATCCTCTCAGTCAGTCTCTTCTGAGATACTTTCTATCCTTTTTACAGATATTAGCAGTCTTGATACACGAAAACAAAATCCAGCCAGAAACCTCTGCAAGGCCCTGAAGGTTTGTCTTGTCCATGGGGTTTCATAAATTTAGGAGTAGTGTGTCTCAGCTAAAAACACACAACACAGGCTACTCCGGTTACAAGGTGTCTCATAATAATATCTTCAGTGCTCTAACAGAATATTGATGTTCTCTGGAGCAGACATGCCAGGTTACCTTGACTTGCCAATATGGGATTACACTACATCAGTATATTTGGCTTCTTTGCCTACACTCAAATGATCAAGGAGACTTTTTTTTTCTTCTCCCAAGAGCCATCTGCACAGCACAATAGACTCAGGCTTTCTTCACCACTTACTGCTCAGTCTTTTCAGAACAGCAATTATTTGGTACCATCATAAATAAGCCTTCTCCCTCCTTAGTGTTCGTTGTCCTGTCTCATCCCGCTGTTTTCTGCTTTTGGTAGTTTAAACACATTTAGATGCTTTTCAGAGTCTCCTCACTCCATCCAGAACAATGTGGAAAGTCAGAGAAAAATTCAGCTCCTGCTTTCTCAGCCTTGTCAGTCTTGCTGTTACTAAAGCAGTCATGTCAATGAGAAGCACTTCACATTGTAACACTGACATAAACCTGGAGCTGTTTCCTTTCTGTCTCAGAAGATGAATTGCTCATTTGCAAATGAGCACCTAGAGCCAAAATATGAGTCCTGACTTTGACTACATTGCAGTGTTCAGAAAACTTTCCTACTTTCCAATTCACTGCAAATTTGATATATCCTACAGTGTTTACTGACAGGTTAATAAAGCCTTTCCAGTCAACAAGGCCACGGTTTACAGAATTGCACAGAATCACTGGAGAAACTGTACCTTTCCTCATTCTGCTGTGTTCTTCTTCAAGTTGTTATCAGAGTTTCATGCAAAAATCAAAACAGATGGAACACCAGGCACGTACTATGTTTTCTGATTTGTTCTCAGATTTTCCTTTAGTATTTAACGTTGTTTGCTTTTCTGGACTTATAACTTTCAAAAGACCTTTCTAAAATTACTCATATTTTCCTCCTGGTAAAAAAACTCAAATACTATACTTTAAATGCTGCAGTTATTATTTTTGATTGCAGCAATCAAAATTGCATTTCATCTGATCCCAGATAATTTGTATCACCTGGAAATGTTTTATCTCCCTGTTCACTCTCTTTTCCTCTTCATTCATAAATGTGTTGAATAGCATGTGTTTACTAAATGGATGCCACTAGGCCTCTGTGACTACCATCCTTAGCTGTGAATGCTGGCTCTTTTTTTTTTTAGACATGTTTCTTAGTTTTCAATGAATTACTGATCTGGGAGAGAACTATTATCTTTCATTGTCTGAAAGCTTTCCTTTTTCAAAAATACTGTCACAAGCTCTTTTAAAAATCCAAGGACAGTGAACTGACCACACCACAGCTACCCAAATGCTTGTTGACTCCTTCAAAGAGCCATAAGAGGTTTGAAGGAAATGTATGCCACCTAGAGAAGCTGCAGAATTTTTTCACAATTGGTTATCCAAACATCTGCTGTTCTAGTTTTTGTTCTGATTTTCAGCTATTTACCTGAAAGTCACAATTGCTTACCTATAGTTTCTCACCTACCTGGTAGAGTCACTCTCAAAGGCTGAGGTTGCATTTACTGCTTTCCATTTCTCCTGTGCTGATAAGGGTTTGAGTGACAGGTTTTATGACACTACAATTAGCACATGTGTTGCTTCCTATTTATGCATAGTCAACTTTTCTGTAAGGACTCAGGAGTGCACAGGAGAGTACAAAACAGCTGCTTAAAAGCTGTGTTTTATTCACCTACTTCACTGAGATAAGAGACACTAATTTTTCATTACAGTGTAAATCAAATGCATTATTCAGCCAATGTGACCTTGCCAACAGATCCTGAATATCTTCCAGTCCTTGCGATTTTGTTTAGTACAAATGGATCATATTCAGTATTAGCTGGAAGAAGATCAAATGTAAATGCTGACTTACTGGTTATTAAAAAATGAACAATTTATTAGATATCAATAGGGTATTTACCTATCACTGTGTTCATAACAGATAACTAAAAAAAAATAATTGATTCAAGGGGAAAGTCATATTTTATTCTTTATTTTCATCTAATGTTATAAAAAAAAAGTATAAGAGGGCTTTATAGCTCCATTAACATTTTTTCAGAGTAAGCAACTCTCCACAGGGGCCTCCACCCTCCACTTTTATTTTATAACACACATCTTGTCAGAAGAAACAAGCCACGTGAATTTTACTAGAAGCACAGTTCTCTTTATCAAAAATTTCTTGTTCGTCTGGGAATAATTCTCAGTTCATTTTAAGCTGCTTTCACATGACCCATGTTCGCTCAGTGGTTTGAAACCCAGAGGAATTTCAGGCCATTTATTTGTTCCTTCTAAGTCACAACTGTTTGCCTTTTAAATTCTATGCACATTAGTGATTGTTAGCTTGTTTTATTTACCCTCACACTGTACTGACCCATCCATTAAAAACCCACTGCAAGAGATTGAGAGAATTTTTTTTCCTTTTTTTTAATCAGCCAGGTCAAGGTACTGTTGAAATGACTCAACCATTTTCCTAAAGAGAAATAAGACTATGCTAAAATGAGTTTGCTTTCCTTATTTAAAAAGGAAAACTGGGTATATAGAACATCAGTGTACTTTGTCAGTGGAACGTCTCATGTAGCCAGAACCACAGCATGGGTGGCAGCAGAAAAACTCAGCCTGAGCTTTCTTGTCTCTGTAGCTGGATACTAACACTTAGTAAGTTCACACCACCAGTTATCTGACATCTTGCATTATTTCTTTTAATCATGGGACTAGCTAAGCGTTGTGCATTTATTTCCAGCAAGGCTGAGCTAATGAGGAAACAGAACAAGTCTTTTACTTGGTGTGACTTGGCTATGCCTTTTTCTGGAAAGAAAACACTTTTTAAATTCTGTTAAATCACACCTAATTTAAGAGAAATCAGAATAACCTGCCTCTAAAATTGCCTGCTGCCAGGAAGTATTTTTGATGTCAGTATTAAATATACACAATAGACAGTATTTTTAGAAAGTGCCTGCTGTATTGTTTAGGATCACAGTGAAGTTGCCAAATCTGGAAAGCTTCAAATTGTGCTCGATTATATTCTCAGCTTTTGGAAATTTCTTGAACTTTAAAATCCGCATATTTTACTCCTTCAATATGCTAGAAATAGGTTTCAGTGCATTCCTCCAGGAGACCTGCATGGATGAGCTAGGACTTTCTGGCAAAAGTCAAACTGAAGAACAAAATTTACAGAATGTGGAGAAAAAGGAGAGGCTGCTTTGCAGGAATGTAGGAGTGTTTTCAGAGTATGCAGGGATGCACAGAGGAAGGCTAAGGTCCACTTGGAATTAAATCTGGCAAAAGATATCAGAAACAAGAAGAGTTTCTTCAAGTATAACAGTAGCAAAAGGAAGATTAAGGAAAGTGAGCTCAGTCCTACAAAGATACAGAGAGGGTGGAGTTACTGAATGTCTTTGCTTCACTTTTTAGTGCTAAAACCAGTCCTCAGGAATCCTAGAGCATGCAGGCAAGAGAGAAAGTCTGGAGAAAGGATTGGGTTAGAGCTCAAACAACAGTGTAGAGAGGAAATTTTAAACTTTCATTTCGAAAGCAAATGTAAACAAAGCCATTCCCTGCAAAAGCATCCCTGCATAAGCACAGGAAAGGAAAGCTGTTGCAATTTACTCTTGAGAATACTCAGACAACACTGGGTCCAGCTGACAGCAACTGAGAGGAGCTGATCCTTGTTTCTGGAGACAACAATGGAAACAGAAATCATGCTCCTTATGGATGGTGTGAACTTGGTAGCTCTGAAAACTGACATAGGGTCTTCAATGGATTCTTCCGACTTTTTTTTGTTTGTTTCTCATGGTTCAATTAATAAAGGAAAACTTAAGGTGTGATAATTAAAAATTCATCCATAAGGTTTTCCCCTAAAGATATACACATGAATTCCGTGCTAGAGCTGGATGCATGACAACTGCCAGGTCTTGTCCACATACACAAGGTTATAGAACTGATGGGAAAATGCAGCATCTCTGGCCCTTTGCAGTGGTGTTTTAATACATGTTGGTTTACACACCTGGGACACTGTAATTAGTAGTCATTAGTATTTCTGTAGTATGAATATCATGGCTTTTTGCTGCATGGCACTCATCCCAGCATATTTAGCTGCTGATTCCAACCTGACATGCCATTTTTGCAGCATTGACATTGACTGTTTTGTTGTGCTTAAATAACATTGCTTGTTAGTCTGTGGTTCTGGCACAACCTACTGGAGTCAGTGATTTTCTACAACCTACTCAGTAACCAATCCACTGCCGTTACATTTACATTAATGACCCTTTGTTAAATCATGAGGGTGTCATGCTCTGTAATTCTTATCAGACCTAGTTCTGGAAGTCATCACCTTTCTGTATTTGTGGCTTAGGAAGGCTCTGTGACACGAATTTTTGGAGGCTGAGCAAATATTCTGAGGAAGAATCACACTGTTGACTTGTTCATATGATCCTTTAGGTATCTGTTTGTGGCCATTCGAGGGAAGGGGTGCAAGGAAATGGTGATATTTGTTCTGATAAATAAGGCCATTTCATATTTTCAACTAGTGATGCTTATTACTTTTAGGCAGATACTGTAGAGATACGTAGTCTTCATGCTTCTCCATTAATTCTTCAATTCTTGTTAATAAGAGGATTCAGTCTATAACTGTGCCATTCAAGAGGGATAGCAATATCCCCCTGAGTTCCCCAGATATAAAATGGTAAGGTGGGTAATGTCAACTTAGTGTGGTTGAGATTTGCTGTACTAGAGTCAGCTTGAGTGCTTCTTTTTAACTCATTTCTTTTTTAAACATACCAGCTAGCATGAAGGGAAAATAACTGAATAATGCAGCTCTTAATTGGCTGTAAATAGACAGAAATATGTGTTAACATATGCTGACTGTTAATGGTGGTTTACTTTGTATAAAGTAATTCTATCATTTGTTTGTCCAAATGATCTCACCACAGAAGCATGGCAACATTTAGTGTAGTACATTTAGTTTCCCTTGGTGTTTCTTACATGATAACTCAAGTTGAATGTTAACCAACTCCATTTTCTGTGGCTTGGCAGCAAATCTGATCTTTGATCATACATCTCATTTGTATCACACTTTTATTTTCCTTTAGTAATTTAGTGCAGTTTAGTTTAAATGTGCAAAATAAACATGGTTTGCTGGCTACTAAACCAAAACAAATATATTTTTCCCACTTAACAACCTTCTCATTTGCAGTTAGCCTTGTGCGTAGCAAAACAGAGACTGTAGAGCATATGTGAGGACTCAGTACTACTGGCAGAAGGAAAGCTTTTTAAATGTGAAGGACACCCACTGGGCAGTTCAGAATCTAGGGCAAAAATTGCTATTTCACTCGCTCATTCCCCATATTTACAAATCTTTTATCAAAAATCAGTAGCATTTATTCAAAAGCAGTTCTGTAGCTGGCTGGTTTTGGCAGGTAGGCCAAGTGTTTTAAAATTTTCAGCCTTAAGAAAACAATTGACACTTGATAATGGATAGTAGCAAATGGTGCAGTACAAATAGGAAAAGCTGTGAATGGTCACTTGCCTTCAAAGGATGAATTAATTTCCTTACAGGTTTGTGCTGTTCCTCTCCACCACTGAGTTTTGCAGAGTGAAGCAAATCTTAAGCCTCAACAAAACCAGGTGTACACAAGCACAGTCTTTACAGATTTTAATTCATTAACAAAGACATTTCACTCTACAAATGTGCCATAAGTCTCCTTTGTCAACTTATATAAAGCTTATTTGAATTATCC
Organism: Corvus brachyrhynchos; assembly: GCF_000691975.1. NCBI lineage: Eukaryota > Metazoa > Chordata > Aves > Passeriformes > Corvidae > Corvus > Corvus brachyrhynchos. Next base: position 1,793,287 of record NW_008238644.1, read on the forward strand.
TCTTAGTACAAATTAGGGAAGGTTATAGCCTTTGTATGGATTATTTTATCTGCAGGCACCACCACTGTGCAATTCCCTCAGACTGTGTATGAACCAGAGCTACAGCTGCCTGGAGGTCAGGGAAGAGTAAGGGCATTTTTAACTCCACACTATGAAGGTTCATTTTTAAAAATGTCTGAAAAATTCATGTTCAGCTGTAAACTACCTATCATCCAAACAGGGCCTGGTGGTGCCCCTGTCATTAACTGTGAAGAGTTCCTTTGTGAGTGGCCTGTTGAGCCCCAGGTGGATACTCCTCAAGAGTGGCTCTGACCTGCAGGATGTGAGGAAGTTCTGCTGAAAGAACTGGGGCACAGCCTAGGACTCGGCATTTGGTCAGTGGTAAAGCATGGCTTAATATTAAAAAAAGAATGTTTTTTTAGTGTTCCCAGAGCTCTGCTGATTATTCACATCTCATGAACTCAACAAGCTGTAAGTAGCAGGCAATCATGCATTATTTGTGAATGGTCTCTCTGCAGTTCTGCTTAGTCCTATAATACACACAGTTAATATAGGAACCCGTGAATCATTCCCAGGGAAGCATTATCATGCTCTGTAGACACCTGGATTAAACCTTTTCTTACATGCTTTTACAGATGCATTCTTTGCTTTTAATGTAAACCAGATAATAAATCCTCATCAAATACTATAAATTGTTGACACCTCTGTAAATGAAATCCATTTGATTTCCTGGATTGTCAGATACAGTAAGGGAAATCTTTTTGTTATTCACTATTTTATTATAAAAAATATTGGTGTTCCTGTACCAAATGCCATCCCACCTGTGGGAGATGCACACAGAAGGTGTAGGAAGTTCCCTAGTTTCTATGTGCATGTTTAGTGAGATGCTAGAGTCTTGATATGTTGTGAAGGTTTCCAGACCTCTCACCACATTTTAAACTCAAGTTTTCTATTATTTCTCTCATATTTGATGTAGCCTGGCTGGTTCTTCTCCCCATTTTCATGATGCATTTGTCTTCTCCTTGTAGCGATGTTGGTCAAGGGATCTTGGAGGCTGTAAGGAGCAACGACTTTATTATCTTCTGTAACACTGGAAGGGCCTAGAAGTTCATCTGCCTTGCTCTGCTAGCTTCTGGTTATGATGGCTAAGAGAGGCCTAAATAATTAAAGCTAATATCTGAAGATTGAATTCTCTCTTTATTACCTGTAACCACAATTTAACCTTTTTTTTTTTCCCTATAAAGATGGAAAAACATAAAACCAGTGGCAAGTTAAATTCAGAGCACAGTGAAACAGTGAGTTCTCTTGATACTGCACTGTGACCACTGTTTTCTATTTCTGAAAGCATTTAAATTGTCCCATACTGCATTTCAGTGCCTTTTATAATATCTTAGTCTAAAATTATCCTTTATAAGAACATATTCTCTTACTGGGGAAAAAAAAGAAAAATTCATAAATTCATCATGAATACTGGTTCATATTTTATGAGAATCAAGAAATAAAAAAATATATAAATACTCTAGAACACATTTTCCTTGACTTTCATAGTATTTATATTTTCATACAGTGTCTTCCAGGTTATGTAAATATTGAGCTTGGGATTTTATATGTGAGGAGCCAGAAAATTAAGATTTTTTTTCCTGACAAGTTAAATATAAAAACAATAATTTAACATGGTGAATTAGGTGCAAAATTGTTCAATATACTTAAATAATTCCTGAAAAAGATGATGAACAGGAAGGCAGCAAAATTGGCAGAGACTACAGGTAAATGGGTCAGTCATCACAAAGGAAGACTGATTTATGTGTGAGGGATGGAAAGATGTTCACACTGGTTTTCTGGTTTAAACATCAATTATGTGGTGAAGTGCTTCCAGACTCAGTGGCCCCATAGTCTTATTCGATACTGTGGGCTGATGGATGAGCTTCATCAGGATCGTGACAGCAATCGAGACTCACCATCAGTACATGCAAAGCATTAAAACATCTATGAAAGTGCAAAGGACTTGGAATTAATTATTCAGTTCAGGAAAGAGATTTGGATGTTGTTACAGACAGCTTAATGAAGACTTTAGTGATGGCCAGGAGTCCAAAAAGACATTAAGAATCATAAGGAATAGGATGGGGAATAACATGTAAAAACACTATAATTAGACCTGATAGGGAAATGTTCCCTCAGTAATGGGTAATTTGAGAACTCTGAACGAAACCCCCACCTGTATTTGTATAAAAAACCCCAACCATTCAGACCAAAAATTTAATTACATTCATAAGGAATTTAGGCAATTAATAACAGGAATAAAAATAAGAAACATGCTCAAAATTGTTTTTTGAAAGAGGTAATAAGCTGTGTGTTTCATTTCCACGCTTACCCCAGTAAAGAAATACTTAATGGGGAAGACTGATTACACCACAGATTTTAAAATCTGTTGTGCTAGCCACAGATAGGAAAGGAGAAAGGATTATAAGGTTAAGTGAACTACAGGATTAAGCCAGTGTAGTGTTCCTATATTCTTGCCCTTTGCCTATGCTCCCTGAAAATTAATCCATGGCAATATTTCAGCATGAGCTCTTTGGCGAAACTATGGTCTGGGCAATGTGCATTAAAAGGTGCCTCATAGATCAAAGCAAAATCATACCAAAATTTAGGAAAAACACAAAAAGAGTACTATTAAACTACAGGAAATTTGCTCTTAAATGAAAGATACAAATGCTTTTGAAATATAGTGTAAAAAGCAAAGGCATCTTGAAGTTAATTATTAGTGTGAAGCAATATAAAACGTGGTTCATGTAATGGCACTCCACTGGCCTCAGTACAGTACAATATTCTCACTTCAATGAAGGTATGTCACTTTTAATTGTAATAGTTCTATCAAGTATCTGCTTTAGGCTGTACTTGAACAGACAGGGCCCTAAATCCCCACTGGTGTAAATTACTGCGGCTCCATAGGGATCTTAATAATTTTATCTGTAATGATCTGATCCAGGATATCCTGAACACAGAATTTTCCTTTGACCTTGTGACAATTTTTTAATTATATGAGGAAAGTAAGTACAGCTAAGCAGAGAGTAGATCCTACAACATTTGTAACAGCATTTTCCACAGGATGATGCAGAAGCAGAAAGATCACAACCTCCATCAATAAGTAAAGGATATTGTAAAACACTTAAATGGAATGGAATTAATCACTACTTAGCTAGCAGGGCAAAATCTATGCATTGATGTTTGTCTTATTCCCCAGCTAGAGGCAACTAAATACTCAGTGCTTTGCCTTCCCTCTGTTAGTCTCAGTAAATTCTCTTTTTCTTTTCTTCTCAATCAGGAATGTTTGTTTTCCCCTATCATCTTTCGGCATCCTCCCCCACTTCCATTATTTAATTTTCTTTTAAATTCTATCAATACTTATTCTTTACAGATCTTATACCCCATCTCCAGATACTTTTTATTTCCTTTGCCTTTATTTTAGGCCTTTCTTCATTTTTCTTTTCCCTTATCTTTTTTGTCCCTCAGTCTTCAGAAAGCTCAGTGTGCCCCTTAATCTAACAGCACGAAGCTTGCTGATATGATCAAGACTTGTGAAATAGAAACTAAGCTCTGACTGATTTTAGAGCCTTCTGGTGGCAAATCTCACATGAACAAATTGGTTCTTGACATTTGATCTGGTCTGCTTGCTTCTTAAAATATGCTTTAAAATTAGCCTGTAGGCCTGGTTCTCCTTTTATTCTGGAAATATTGTACAAGTGTTTCACAAAACTTCCTTCTCCATAGAGCAATTCTTGATTTGGTAAGGATAATCCAAGCCAGTTATAGGAAATTGACACTTGGCTTGCTTCATTATAATCCCATATATTAATGAGAAGTTTTAATCTATTTCTGTGTGTCTATAAAGATGCAAGCTTCATAGAAAAAATAGTAACTCCTTTACACAGTTAATACTGTAGAGAGAATGATATTAAACATATCGTATATATATACAATACTCATATGGAATCATAGAATGGTTTGGTTTGGAAGGACTCTTAAAGATCATCTAGTTCCAACCCCTTGCCATGGGAAGGGACAACTTCCACTTAAACCAGGTTGTCCAGCGCCCCATCCAACCTGACCTTGAAGTGGTCAGAGATCTGAACACTCCCAGGACTTCCACGGCTTCTCTGGGCCACCTGTGCCAGGGCCTCACCACACTCATAGTGAAAAATTTTTCCTCATATCTAATGTAAACCTTCTCTCTTGCAGTTTAATGTCATTACTCCTTGTCCTACTTAATGGAGCCGCTGTTGCTCCTGTGTGTCATTTTCCCTGGGTTACTTCACTTTCTTTACGTCTTTGGACTAAGACAACCTAACCCTGCTGCCATGCTGATGACCCTGGAAAACCCTGTTAACCTATTGTCTGGAAGGATTAATTAAATAACTGTTGCCCCTTTAAGGACATAGAATAGGCTTTATCAAATGCATCATAGTAATTCTTAAGATAAAGAACTAATTATTTTGAAAGTTATTCAATCGAGAAACAGATACAGCAAAAAACAAGGACGATCAGCATAAGCTAACCTCTGTAACCCATTGTAGGACACAGGATTGCAGCTCTTAGCCTGATCCTGACACATCCAGCATCTTGTTTAGTCCTGTTCTAGGCATGAGATGTGACAGAGAGAGTCTTTTCTCAGGCACAGTGACTTGGCTCATCATTTCCAACTTCTCTTTTGAGCAGAAGTTCAGAGACAGCAGCCAGGTCCAAAGTCCATTCCAATCTGTGTACAGATCCTCAGGAAAGCTGGGTAAGGCCTTTAGATGAGCAGAAGCTTTAATACTCCTTCAAGGAGGCAGGAGGCTGGGATTCCAGCCATGTCAAAGTGTGTTAAATGTGGCTCTGGTCATGCAGCTGCACAGCCCCTGTTCTGTGAGAGGCACTGGGCAGCACCAATGCTGTGAACACAAGGAGGTTGGAAGGCTGGGTTTTCACCACAGCTGATTGGGATACTGAATTTTACATCCAGTTTCCAGAGGGTCTCTCATTCCTTATTTTGTATTTGACTAACAAGTGGTTTCTGCCCTTTCCTCTCTTATTCAGAGAATGGTATTAGCTGTGTGTATTTCGAGTGACTGCAGCAATCCTACTAAATTTACCCAGAGTTCCAAATACACGTAGAGTATCATAACCATAATGTCCTCATTCTGTCATATTTGCTTGAAATGTGTGCATTTGTGTATTAGGTAGCTTTACCCTGCCTAGAAAAAAATACAAAAATCAGAATGAACTGTTTCTCTGTCTTCAAACAGCTTCATTCTGTCAGTAATATTAAGAAATAGAAATAATTGCTTAGAGATCAGACATAATTGTCTCAGGGGCCTGTTGATATTGTTCTCCTTATCATTTTGTTTAATACAATTTTGGTTGTATTGGCTCAGCAGTAGTTTTTAAACCTAGTCTAATGGAAATCTTGTAAGAAGAGTAAGGACTTTAAAAGAAGTCTAAGTAAATGGGAAATACCTGAACAGACTTGCTAAATACAAAACTTCATATTCCTATTTTGCCACAATAAAGCCAGTCAGTGCCAAAAAGGGTTTGTATATTTCCCAGGAATACAAAGTTAATATCTTAAGTTGCTTCCATAAACACCAAAAGGCAGATTCTTGACTAGCCATGGCATAAAATGGGATGGTTATGGCTTCCATTTCATGAGGAAATTATTCAAGAGCACAACTAGTGGCTTGGAACATGCTGCATGTTTAAAATTCTCTTTTCAGCAACAAACTCAGTGTCTCCTTGCAAATTGCTTTGTTGCTGGGAGGATTTTCAGTTATATGAAAACTTCCTATAATAAACCACTGTTGTTCAAATAAAGTCTTTATTCCTGCTCCTTCTGAATTTAAATGGACTTTAGTGATACAGGATTGCAACAAAAGGGTTCAACTGGCTTATACTAACTTTGATGGGTGCATTTCATCCCTTTTGCAATAAGAAAGAAAAAAAATAGATGATGGGCTGATTTTTTAGAAGAGTTGTCCCTACACCCTGTATTTTCCTTCAGAGTGGAAAGTGAAGGCTATCAAATAGCAATGAGCAACAATAAGAACACATATTTTACACTTCAATAGCTCTTTCTACCTGGGACTCTTAGAACTCTAAATACTAGCAGATAGAACCTAATGAGTTTTACCCCCTTTTAGCAAAGAGAGAAACAATTGTTTAATTGATGTGACTCATCTGTATGAATGTCAAAGAACTGTTTCAAGCTACTTGGTTTCTCAGTTTTTGATCCTTGCTATGGAAGAAACAGAATGACATGCATTTCTGTGCGTTTGCCATGTTTACATTCTACTTGTGTACAACTTTCCCATGGGGAAATCCTTGTCTTCCTTACAGTTCTTGTGGATAAAGTCACAATTATGCAATTATTGCATGGATGAATTGCCCCATTTGATCAGTTGATATCTGAAAATTTTCTGTTAGTGGAGCCAATGTAAACAAAGAAGAGAGATAGTTATTGTTGGTTTGTTTATTTTATAAAGAAGTGTGGATGTGCATGAAGCAGGAGACCAGGGCTTACCTAAAGCAAGAATACAGGCTGCATTGTTTTTCTGTCTGCTTAGCACAAAACAGAAGAGTAAAATATGCATCTTTATGATTGCAGAGAGCAAGTAATAAAAAAGAATGATTATTTACTTGCTATAGAAAATAATATCCACTGCTTTCCAAATGAAGATGAATGGTGTTGATTCTGTATTTAAGAAGTTAAAAAGCCCATCCAGGAAAGCCTTTGTTTTATGCATTGTATTACACATTTTGTCAGCACTGATCACACAAGATGTGGATAGAAGAAAGTCTGTGTGGGGAGGGGATCTCCAGCTGATTGCTCATTTATCTTTACTTGACTTCTGCAACAGGGATGAGGAGAAGTGTACATCCCACTGTACAAAGTGGGATGACTGCAGAGGCACCTTTCTTCTAATGTGAGCACCTGGAAATTCTGCTGCTACTGAGTCTGCTACTCACACTTGGGGTTCATGTTGGGAGCTGGGACAGAGGCCCCTGGGGTTCAGGAGGATTGTGCTTCCTCCTGGAACTGAGTATTCCTTAACTTCCTGAGGCACCGTTTGTCTGGACAAATGGGATTGGTGTCAAAATACTGACAAAAGAGATAAATCACCAAATTTTGTAAACTCACATGACTTGTCTAGGTAAGAATAGCCCTTCCTGTCTGTGCTGCTAAAGTGACCATTTAGACACCTTCTAGAACTGCTAAGAGCTTTAAAAATAAATGAGCATTAGCTACTTAAAAATACACTTATTTCTTTTATGATCAGATGTTTAAAAGATAATTTATGGTGTAATTCAACACTTATACACCAGTAAGCTTTTGAAAATACCACCTTTCGCTCCCAGGAATTTTTTATTTACAAAAGGACATGTAAAAAAGATGGAGTGATTTGTCTCGGTGAGTAAGAGCAAAGTGAGGTCACTCTCTGTAAGCAGCAACTGTTATGATAAACAGCACATCATAAAGCCATGGTTGGCTAAGCAGAATAATTTTAAATACTTTGGTGGATATTCACAACAACTGTACATGGCTGGCGCTGCCTCAGAGTGATCGACATGGAGACTCAGAGCACTGGGTGGAATCTCCTTCTTGCTCACTATTCAGTAAAAAAGCCACCCTGAGTCCCCTTATGGAAGTCACTTCTTGGCATCTTCCAAAAGACTTTCTCTCTCCTGTACTTTTCTTAAGTTGAATACGTGAGATGCACAAGCATCTTTGCTACTCTAAAGACTGCAGGATCTTTCTCTCTGTGTAAATATATCCAAATGTGGCCTTTAATAGCTGCGGAGGATGTGATTTTCCTGCTGGTGTGGTGTGGTGCCACTGACAATTTTTCTGCTACACAGTCTCATTTGTGGCAAGGGCACCTGTGTTTTAACTGTGACTACAAATCTCAAGACAAGTCTGAAAAAGCCCAGTTGCCTGTAAGGAGATAAGAAAGGACATGAGGACCAATATCTTAGGAATCTATGTGGGACCCCAGGATTAGCTAAATCTTGCTAAAATGATAGTTTTCAAAGGAGGAATCTGGGCATAGACAGAAAATTTGGTACAGCATTATCTGAGCTGAGTATCATCAAAAATAGAGGTGGGTGGAGGAGATTTAAGGCTCAGGAAACACTGAGAATTTGTGGTGGTAGACATAAAGGAAGGAGGTGTAGAGGGCTGCATGCAACTAAAAATATGTCCTCCTCATGAAAAAAAATCTGAATATTTTTTCCTTCTTTCCTTGATTTTTTTTCTCTTGACGAGAGTTTCACTTTGCCATTAAAGCATAGGAAATTCATGTGTTTCTTCAAGAAGCTTGAAGATCCATATGGATGTGACTCAAAAATAAAAACTGCTTTAGAATTTTCATCCATTTCCTGTTCAGTAGGACTTTGAGCTATTAATTTGACTTGGGGACTAGTCTAAATCACAAAGGCATACACAGTGTGCAGACAATGGCAATTTGCTGAGGTGGGTGAGATGAATCAACTCATGGTGTGACTGATTTCTTCTGCTAACCGTAAAAAGTACACTGATGATTAAACTAGGAAAGATACCTCATGCTTAGGTAGCTACTGTTAAATGACATGAATCCCACATGAATGACAAAGTCAAGCAGCAAAAAAAGCAACATTTTTTTATAGAGGATCATCTGTGGAGGCATCAGTGCTTACAGTTCATCTCTCAAAGGCCCCTCTCCTATTGGCACTGGAATTTAAATCTCTTCCTACACTGGACTAGAGAGCACAGTATTGCCGTGTTTGGTAAAATGATAATTATTCCACTGCATTAAAAGGGTAGATCAGTGCACAATTTTTAAGAACAAGCACTGATTCCAAGGGAGTAACTTTGTTTAAAAATTGATGGTGGTGCTATGTGACCCACTTTATTCTCAGGGCATAGAGAGTCCAGTGCTTTTTCTGCCATCTGTGCTATCAAAAAGCACTTGGAGACAGGGTCAGTTAATAAGGAAGATAGGGCTCATTTGTTCTTTCCCTTTTGAGGCCATCAGGGAGTCTCATCTCCTTTTCTCCTTTTCAGTATGGTCCTGTTCATATATTTGGGAGAGTTTACTATTTATTTCAGTCTAGAAATGTAAGGTTGGTTCTGTACCATTCCCCATCTTTACTAAATCCCCCAAACTCACACCTAACCCCCATTAAGAACAGATTGATTTCTGAACATTGCACATTATAGAGGAGGCAAAATGTATTGGAATACAGTACCATGTGCTGGAATATTAACAGAGAAAAGCTAAATTATTTAAAGTAATTGTCCTCCATGTTTTCCATCCCATGGGAAACAATACTTAGCTAATAACACAGAATTAGGAATGTGTGTGCTTCCACAAGGGGTTGGGGACTACGGTCAGAGTAATATTTGTTCATTCACTAGAACTTCACCATTTCTGTAAATTCGGGAAAACTTCAGCACGAGTAGGAATGTAAGAAACACAACCCTTTGGAAACTGTGGGAGAGAGACCTCTGCTCTGTGCCTTTCTGGCAGCAGCAGTGTTGGTGTCACGGACAGGGGAGCAGCACATACATACAAGGGCTGTTGTCTTGGGGTGACTTTATGATGTGTATCCCATATCGCTGCCCTATGCCCAGAAATTAACTTTGTGCCTTTCTATGCCTCTAAACTGAGCCTGAGAGGAGGAAAGAAAAAACTGAGCAAAACTTTTTCAAAGCAGTTTGCAGCTTGTTCAAGGTCACATAGAGATAGCAACTTTTTTTTCTCCCAGCTGCAGCAGGGGAGGGAGGAGGCACCTGGCTTGCTGCTCCCAGGTCAGTTTTTTGGCCAGTTGTTCAGCTGCTTTTTCTCCACAGAGAGACTGAGAGTTGAATTTTTTTTTTTTTTTTCTTCCCTGGAATTTCAGATTTTCTCCCTTTTCTGCTGGACTGCTTCAATATCAGAGCACATTGGGAGGACTTTCCACTGAGCACAGAGGGCCTGGCCCTGGCCCAAGCCCCAGCTCCGAGGAGACCAAAGGGAGGACTCTGACACTTTCCCAGGGTTTTTCTCCACAGCGAGAGATTTCATTATTTAGCATTATTTTCCTTTTCTCGTGTGTTTGTTAAATAAATAGTTTTTATCTCTTTCACTTTCCTTTGAGGAAAATTTTCCCCGAACCTGGTGGGGGAGGGGTGGTAACCTGCCTTCTCTCAGAGGATATATTTCTAAATTTGGCCAAACCGGTACAGCTGTACCTGGGGATGCCAGTCCCTATTCCAGCAGCTCCGCCACTGGAGTCCTCTCTGACCTCCAATACCAAGTACTTCCTCTTATATTATCACTTTAATATTTATCTTCCTCTGTGCCCTTGTTGAGACATCTTACTTATCTTTTCTTTAATGATAGTGACATCTTATTGAGTGCAATGAGATGAGAAATTTCAGGGCAGGCTCCCAGGACTCTCTCGAAGAAAGTCGACTGTGCCGTTCCCACTTTTCCAGTCAGCTGAAACACAGAGCTCTCCAGACCCAATTCTCAAGCCCTTAGAATGGGATTTCTACCAGACCATTAGGCTTCTCACCAAATTAGCCAAGAGAGTGCAGACAGCTTTGGATGAACAGACATCAACCCAGTGCAACTGTCTGAACGTGTCTGCCCTGCAAGCAGCTCCTGGGGAAGCAGACAGGCCAGGTGCCCACTGCCTGGTTTGGGTATGCTGAAGCCCATCAAAACCCGACTGAGGAACGTGAGATGGAATGTCATGCTGGAGGAGCCTGTCTCTATGTGTGAGTGTGGGGGATCACTTCTAGGAAGGCAGTGCTCTCATTTCTTGTGGCCTCAACCACCTCCTCAAGGCTGTGCTTTTGTGTCTCTGTTCCTTCTGTGTCCTCGCAGTTCCTCTTCTGTCCCTTCCTTCCCCTTTGCAGAAGCAGCCTGGCAGTTAGTCAGCCTGACTACTCAGCCCAGAGGCAGCAAAATTCAATTTATCAGTTCAATTAATTCAATTAATAAGCAAAATTCAACAGATCAGAGAACTGGCATTGCAATCAACATTAAAATCCATGTTGCTAAGTGGTCCTTCAGCAAAGGGGAAATGCCATTGGTATTTCCATGCTCATATTTTATTAATATGGAAGAAACTGTTAAGAGTACTATTAAATTGGGATCTCATATAATGGGAAGTGTTCTGGAAAGATGCTGGCAAGGCTTGCAAAGTTTAGTTAATTTCCCTCAAAGCTTTCACATCTTTCAGTGTGGCTTTTTCACAAAGGTAAACTTAGAGGATTAACGCTGCTCTCCTCATGGTACTCTGTTTACCAAGGGAACTTTGGTCGAAAGTGGACAACTTCAGACTTTTCATGTCAGTGCTACTTACAGAACAAATATCCATTGGCAGGGTAAGAGCCTGAAGAAGAAGAAAAGCAGCTTTCTACCTATTGTGCAATAAATCAAAAGGTTCCAGTGAATTTGAGTGTTAGCAAAATTGCTTAATCGAGGATTTCAAAGGGTGATCAAAACTGTTTTCAGTTATTTCTGACTTGCACTTGTATCATTCCAGACTGAGCTGAGTCTTTTTCCTTAGTACATTCCTTTATTTAAGGGCAATAGAAAGAAGAGAAAGCAGTGAATTTCAATTATCAGGATCCCAATGTGTGGGAAATATGACTTCAATTCTTCCTTTGGAACATCTGAATAAGAGCAAATAATTGCAAGTTCTTCACTAATAAAAAGCAGAGGAAAAAAGAAACAATAAGAGAACATTTTCAGAAATTGGATTTTCATTATCTGCAATAACACAGGAAGCTTATCTATTGTGAAGAAAGCAAGTCTGATTCTAATGTGGAATAAATATTTGCATGATAATAAGGTAATGTATTTTAGATTAAGTCAATGTATTGCTCACAAAGAAAAAGAAACAGCTGTGGCCATCCTTGGGAAAATGTGACTTTCTGGATGTGACTTTGTGCATGTCTCAGGACTCTACTGCTACTTTTCTTTGAAAGTACATTTACTGTTACAGTGCAGTTACCATTGACTACAGACTCACATCCAGACTCTGAGAGTGGCAGAATAGGGATGCAAGACATTTTAAAAAGCTTTGATCTTTAAGAATAAGTTAGGAGTCCGAAAAGGAGAACACAAAATATGCTTGTCTGCCTCACTGTGTTGTATTACCGACTCCTAAGACTTGAAAATTAAAACGGTTTATGAAGCCCCAACTGTATAAATGTATCAACCAAAGAGTTTTATTACAGAAATTATTCATTTACACCCCAAAATGAACTAGTTGGTGAACTTTCAAAGATCTCTATTTTTTCAAATGTGACTAAAATTTCCAAGGCAGTGGCAAATTGTATTGGTTCTACAGCAGTGGAATTAAAGTGGACAACATCCTGCACTGACAGCACTGATCCATTATTGGTATAAATATTAATTGCTTAAGTTAAGGGGTTTAGAAAACAAAGCAGCTGCATCCTCAGCTACTGTAAATCAGATCAGTGATGTTTATGGAACTAAACACTGTTTACAGCAGAGGAAGGTCTGGATATCGTTCCTTAAATAGTAAACCCTGTTTTCTTAAGACAGAAAAAATTATCCCCTAAAATCTTGAAGATGGACATGTTAAAAGGATCACTGAATATTTACTCTCCTCGATTCAAATTTCTCCCAGAACTTAAGAACAAGTCTTTTTAAGGACTACTTTGAGCTACTTTTGATGTGCTCCTGCTGGTCCAGGACAGATGGTTTACACTGCACAGCCAGAAATAATTTGTGGTGCACCATGTATCCTATGTTCTATATAAACAGCCTCTAAACAATTGCCAATTATCTAGAAGTATGAAATTGTGCATGGGATCAGAGAACTTACCCCATCCAGCCAAAAAAACCCCCATGTCACTTGTAGTCTAGAAACCAGGAATACTTGTTTACATGTCCCGTTTTATGAATCAGCAAGAAAATGAGAGCAGCCTTAGCATTCTCAGAATTTAATGGGCACAATATCCAAATATAAAGCAAAACAAAAGGCCTAGCCAGTGAATGAATTTTAGTGGGTTAATCAAAAGCAAATTGAAAAGTGGAGATGAAATTATATCTCTGTTGTGTTGAATGGATATGGTACCATGTATTCTTGTAGTCCTACATTTAGAAATCAGCCCTCTTGCATGGAAGCATCAGGTTTCTAGGCATGCCATGGAAGACTGTGGAAAATGGTGGGCTTTCCAACATAGAGTTGGATTTTACAGTATGTGGTTGGGCTATAAATGGAAAAATATGCCCACAATCTGCATTCAATGGACAAGAGAATTATTATGGTAACTATAGAGTAGAAAAAAGAAAGTTACAGTGTATTGGGAAGAGGCTGAGAAGGAAAGTTGAATGAATTTCTTTCTCTCCCCAGAGTGCCAGGCTCTTATTTCAGCAGCTGTCTGCCACTCAGAGCCTCTCTTGGCTCGCTTGCCAGCACAAAAACTGTCAGCAATAGCCCAATTGGCTTCATGCAGAAAAAGGTGAACAAAAAATGACTGGTATGCTAAGAACTATTTTTGAATTGGTTCTATAGCACAGAAACAGACAAGGTGATTCAACTCAGCCAGAGATGGAAAACAGAGGAGATGGGATACTGTGTATTTTCAACAGTTTAAAACCAAACTGTAGCTTTTTCCTCCCCATTTTATTCCATTTATCTCATCTCTTTTTACAAGGAGACAGTATCTTTTCCCTGTACAAGGTAATCTTCATGGTCTGTTTTCAACTGTAAAAACAGAAAACAAAACTAAATCTGACACGTAGACACCACATTCTTAGATCAGAAAAACACATGCCAGGGAAAAGAAGCTGTACCCTGTCACTGCATTTGGATGAAGCTATAAAGGCTTTGAAAAACAATTATACTTAACGTTTCTCATCAGTAAATCTCACCAGACTAAGGCAGAAAGTATTATCCTCCTTATTAAATGATGCAGAAATTAAAGCATGGGGATACGGGTATGCCTTGTGCAAGGTCACTGGCAGAACTAAAAAGAGAACATTATTTTTCAGTTCCCAGCAAATGAGCTTTTAACTAGGCCCACTGCTTCACCAGCTAAGCAAAACAAAACAAAACAAAAGGATAATATAAACAAAGTCCTTGATAGTTCAATTTTAGTGTTAACTATGAAATATCCATTAGCACTGTACTGCTAGGAATTATCCCCATGCATTATTTGGAGAACAAAAAGAAGCCATGGCAAACTTAAGCCACCATCAAATGAATTTGTAAACATTGCATTATGGAAAAGAAGGCCACATCAATAAATAAGAATTATCTACTCAGTTCTGGTAAGTAGCTTATGAGTTGGATATGATGGTAAATATGATTACAGTAAATGCAGGCTACAAACTATACCCCTAATTAAGGTGTGAATTGCAGAATGAAGCATTTTCCCCACTACCATTATCTTTTCACATGAGCCATGCTTATATCTGAATTACACTAAATCTGCTCTAACTTTAGGGCTGGGATTTGTCAGCTCTCCAAGGGTGCTTGCCCAGTTCCCTCAGTCTTTAGGAAAGCAGCCTGTGTACCATTTCCTTTTAGATGTTCCACAGAAAAACAGGCATTTTTGTAAGCTCTTTGAGTCATAATTCCTTAGTTTTCTGGTAGTCTCCTTTTAACATCTTGACAGTTAAGACAACTATAATCTACCTTTTTGTCCCCTTTTCCCCTACCTCCACTATCTTGCACAAAACCACAAAAAAACCCCCACCCCTACACAACACTGTTGTTAGAATTCCTTTTGATTCCCTAGTAATCATAATAAATCCCTCTGAAACCTTCAGAAAAAAAACCCCAGAAAATTTGAAAGGCTTTTCCCAATCTCTTAACTCCCTCTGTTTTTTCTATTACAAGTAAGCTGAATATTATAAGGTTTTACACAGATACTTATTAGTGAGTATGTGTTTCAAGTTGGAATACATCTGAATAAAATCAGCAGCTTAGCAGAGCACAGCAGATGTGATGGGAGCAGTAAAGCTTTGGTAAAGCTTTGCTCACTTGAGTGGATCACTGAGTTTCTGAAACTTCTGACTTGTTCAAGTCTCAGTTGCCTGATACTTGAGGAACTTGGCTATTTGTGAAATAAGATAAAGAAAAAACAAAGATTTAGCTGAGCATATCCCATTTGCCCTCCATAGCAAGAATACAGTCAGGAACAATCAAGAATTAAAATTTAGAAGAGATAGAATAAAGCTAAAATTCCAAACAAAACCTCACCCTCCCAGGAGCAAGAGCTGTGATAGCCAAAATGTCACATCAATCAAATATTACTGAGAATCTGATACTTAAGTATAAATTTGGAGTATGCTGACTTCAGATTTATGGGAATGAGTGCTGAGTCTGGAAAAGTCCCAAATGGCATTTTAAGTGATGGTAAGAGGACATAAGCATTTTCCTCTCCCCTCTATCACTCCCAGCTGGGGAGTTCAATAGGACTGCTCTTACTTGGTGAGATTCCTGTCACTCGTGCCAATCCCAGTGCATCCCACAGGAGCCACTCAGGTGTAAAACTAACAAAGGTACCCTGCACCTACACCTGAATTGCTCAGATTCGACTGTACCCTGGAATCTTTAAAAGTGTCTCTGACAGCTTTGCTTCCACATCATGTTGTACGTTCTTTTGTGATTAGAAGAAAATTTATGAAGTCATTATATATTCGCAGTTTTCAAAAAACTTTGTGTTCTTTCCAGCTGTCTGGCTAAGATGCTGGCATGTATCAAATCTGTAGGAAATCCCTAGGGAGAAGAACAAAACTTCATAGCATGGGAAAAAAAAAGCCTTAACTTCAACTCCTTTGCCTCTCAGATGAGAGGCTTTCAGAACTAAAATCAAGATGTTTTAAAATAGATTCTGTCACATTATCAGTGATCTCAAGTTTTTTTTCCCCAAGCTTTTGTATGGAAATATGTCTTATCTCAAGAGGAGATAACTGCAACAGGTCTATATACATACAGCTGTGCTTTTTCCAGTGCAGAGAGCATTTTTAAAAAGGCTGCTCTGCCTCCTACTCAGAAGATAACTGGTGTCCAACAGTCCTGGCTCTGGAGAGCAATGCACATGCAGGGCAAGAAGAGAAGACACAAGGAACCTGTGTTTTCAAGACACAAATCTACACTTGTTCTGTCACCACAAAGAGTGCTGATGTCGTTATATTGCAGTAACTTTGTAATGCTGATGTCATTTGTTATATTGCAAATATGTATTTGCATTACCTTGACTTCCTTCTTAAGATCAATCACAATGTTTTGTGTTTCTCTTGTTTTGTAAATAGCTACATGCACTGATCAGAAGAGTTTGCTGAGAAGTTAGTTTGTACAAAGGACCTTAGAAAAGTCTATTGCATTAAATGCACCAGTGGTTAATTCATTGCATTTTAAAGAATAGGAATAAGAACCATTCAGAAATACTGCAAATAGCTCTGCTCCTCCAAACTTCACCTTGTTTACTTTCCCAAACTGAGTGCATAACCAGTGGTAATGTAGGTGTGTGCACACAGGGTGACAACCAGAGATGAGGACAAATCCTGAACATGACAGTCTGTCCTTAAGGATAATGGCCTCTAATTTCATCCCTCCAAAGGGTTAACAGCATGTCACAAAATCTGCTGCTGTATTCACAGGGGTGTCCTCTGTGTTTATGATCTCAGGAAGAAAGCCACTTTTATGATGTCCTGTTTTTCAAACTTCTCTCATACTCTTGAGCCTATTTGGTCTTGAGAATGACTGCATCTCCGACTGCCACTCCAACATTTCTTTCATTCAAAACGATCTATTCATCTGTATTCATAAACATGTCAATCTACTGGTTCAAAAAAATCCAACCAACCCTTCAAGAACAAAAAAACAACAACAAAATCCTTCTCCTTAATCCACTTCCCTCATTAGCTAGGATTAAAAACCTTAGTCAAAATGATTGGCCTTGTGCCCAGAAAAGCTATGAGATCAATAATCCAAACAGACTTAATGATCCTCTTAGAGAAGAATAACTTTTGTACTTCTCCTATGGAACTCTTTGAAAACGTGATGGGAAATACACAAGAAGTGTCACATCATCTGCATAAGTTAATTTATCTGTTATTTTGAAGTTGCACAGTTGAAGGAGGTCTTTGGGAAATAGGATTTTTTTTTCTTCTTCTCTGTTAAATGACATTTATTGTCTGCAAAAACAGTAATATGAAAAATCACAAACTGTATCAGTGATTAGCCTGTAAGAACCTAAGAAGTCTCATTAACATTTCCAGTATCTCATTTCACTCATGAGCAGTTTAAAATTGTCGTATTCCTATACGAGCTCAGTGTTCTGTAAGACTTTTACTTAGGCAATTTAACTTGTTGGTATCCTTATTTTGACACTACTAATTACAGCTTCAAACTTTTTAAAAGTGCAACTTTTATTTTACAAACTCAAGTGTTGGTGGGAAGAGAAAGAAAACCAAACTAAACCCTCCTGTATAGTTGTCTATCAGCACAAGGTGGTGTTATAATAAGTCAGTGCATTTGACCAATGCAGGGTTTAAACTCCACAGGAAATGCCTCTCTCATGGAGAGAAGGAAAACATCTTGGAGTAGAGACTGGCAGATACTCAGCAGAGCATGGATGTTGCATGTGAGGGTGCTAGAAAACGGTCAGGCTGTGCTGACTGCAGCTATGTGGGAATTAGCTTTTATCAGTACTCCTTCTCTATCCTCTCTGCACTTCCTGGAAGAAAGCAGACTATCTGTAGCCCAATCCATGCCTTGTGTTATGAGGAGGAATAAATCACCTTTGAATGGCCTGTTAGAGATGCTACACAACCAGTCTGAGTTTAAAATTATAGCAGCTAATTTTGGCAAGATTAACTCATGCTGAAGACAACTCATCAAAATTACAGCTGAGTGGTGTGATGCCAGTGGTTTCAGTAAGCTCATCCATTTGCTCTTGCTCAGAAATGCTGCTTGCATAAACAGCTTATGCCACCTGCCCCAGGTTGGCACATGGGGCATCCTGCATGGAAGCTGAAATGCTCTGTGATTTTAGCCTTCTTTTCTCTGCACAATAAGTGGAAGAGGGAGCAGCTATGTAGACCTTCCTCCAGCAGAGGCCCCAGGAAAACCACTGGGATCAGGTGTCTCATTTCACACAGGGCTACTCAGCAGCATCAGGGCAGGAGGTAAGGACTGAGCTCCCGGTGGAGCAGGAACATCAGCTCCCTTCAAAGCTGAAATAGGTCCTCCAGAGCTTGCTAGGGAAGGAAAGGAGAGCCTATAGGGACAGATGCAAGCAGAAAGATTTGGGCATTACATGGTGAAGGCTTTGGAAGCAGATAATAGAGGTCAGGTAGGGGCTGAGCAAATGCTGGAGCCCAAAAGGGTAAAATCTGATGGAAGAGAGAGACTGCAGAGAGGAGAACCACCCCTGGGCATATGGAGTGGCTTTGCAGCAGGCTTGAGAACACAAAGAACACTTTTTCCAAAAAGTGACATTTTTTTCTTTGGGGAGAAAAAGGGAAGTATGTTGATAAACTTTATCTAATGCTTACCCAGAAAGGTATCTTAAAAAACAAAAAAATGTATTCATGCTTTGGAAGCGTAGAGCTCCTCATTTTCACTAGAAATAACTGCATAGTTTCAACAGTGCTTCAGTCTGCACTGTAAAGGTCATTAAGTCCACTTTCACAAAAGAAAACTTATGAAGAAAGAAAACTATTTTTCCCCTGTTATCCTGAGGGGAAAAAAAACCCAACTTTGCTAACCTGGCTACATAATTTTCACAGTTCAACTTTTCAAACTGTGAAAGAAATTTTTTTCAGACTCATTATCAAGCCACTACTCAGGCAAGCAGCTCTCCCCTAATAAGCAGCAACTTCCAGGGCAGCTTCTTCAGCCAGCTGAAGAAATGTGGAGACCTTCTATACAGCAGCTGCCGACACACTTTCCCTGTTAAACAAATCTCTTTAAGTGTAACTGAAAAAAATCTTCTCTTTCACCTAGACACTCTATGAAAAGAATTGCTTAATAGATGTCAGCTGAAGGGTATAAAAACAAACCTAAAAGATCTACAGCAATAATAATTTTTAAGCTGGTACTGGTGATGCAAAATAAAATCTCATCATTAAATAAATTCCACTAGGAAAGCTAAGGAAATGTAAAGCAACAGCAACCTCTGTAAAGTATGGCTGTGCTACCAAAGCAAACATCAAAGTACTGAGACTGAAGCAGTAAAACCAAACAATATAAAGTTACTGAAAGAATCAATTCCCTATCTCTGTTGTTTGCAAACACTAGAACACTGAAAACACTTCTGTTGGAAAAATTAGCTTTTTTTCTGAGGAAAAAAACCTTTGTAACTGGTTCTGGTTCACTGGAGAATAATAAATCCTAATACCCTAGTTGCTGCCAGATATAACATGGTACTTGTTCTGCAGGCAATACTAAAATCATAGCTGGAAAGAGTTAATAACTTTACTTTAAAATAATACTTATACTTTTCTCGGTGTTTCAGTAATAAATGCTTTTAATTACCCAGGGGAAGGAGATGTAATAAGACAACCAGTACTGGAAGCTTTCAAGCAAGTACCTTGCTCAAAGATGGATGCTATTCCAGTCAGATGTTCCAAGTTCAACTAAAGTGATACCATTTCACCTCCTTCTTGACGTGAGACCATTTTGAAGACTGATTCTTCCGTAGTTCATTGTAGCACTTCAGTTTTAAACCTGATCTAATGAACAGCCATAGATGCTATGGGCTCCAAACACAAAGAATTGACATGTTAGCATATTAATGCACTCAGATGTCACATAAATCATTAGAAGACGTTTTACTGAGTGACTCAGATATCTGGCAATACACATGCAAAGCCTCTTTAGCTCTTAAATAAAAAGCAACTTCCTCTTGGCAAAGTCCTGATTAGAACAACATTGATTGTAGTTATTTATAGCTTAAATGCTATTGCTGAAAATTTCTCTAAGTTGTAGATACTGTGTTATTAACTATAGCAAAGCTCTAAAAATCAGTCAGCAGAGGCCACTTCAATCTCTGCATGATAATAAAGGATTATTATGTGCAGTAACCTATTTATGAAAAGGAAACAGTGTGCTTCTTTCAGACCCCATCAATTGCTTTAATAAGGAATTGAAAAGCCTGGCCTACTTTATATGCAGATCACCATCCCAGTTGCATAAGGATTTAGAATAGACAAAACAAAACTGTTTTTGTTGTAAATAAGGGCTGTTTGTTTAAATTGCACAATAATGTTTGCATCTAAAAATTATTTAGAAGCTAATAAGGCTTAATAAAGTTTGACTGTATACTTGTTAATAAAAATGGTTTCAATATTCTCCATGAAGGAAAAGTAAATTGAAGGTGATAACATAAAGCTTGAAGCAAAACAGGCCCGAGTTAATGGGAAAGGAGAAGACTCACTGCATTTGTTCACTGATGGGCTTAAGAAAACCAGT
The DNA here is from genome assembly GCF_000691975.1 of Corvus brachyrhynchos. Classification (NCBI taxonomy): domain Eukaryota; kingdom Metazoa; phylum Chordata; class Aves; order Passeriformes; family Corvidae; genus Corvus; species Corvus brachyrhynchos. Next base: position 1,813,750 of record NW_008238644.1, read on the forward strand.
GTTGAGAATGGAATTCAACTTAACTCAAAATATTTTCTAAAATTTAAGACAGTGAACTTAATGGTAGTTTTCTGTAATAGATTAGAATTATTGCAGTATTACTTCTGCTTTAGAGACAGAAAGCACAGACATAGACATAATTCAGACTACCAAAAGTTAGTGTGATGCACATACTGATTTCAGCTACCTTGGTTTGGAGGACTCCACAGTCCTGGGTTCAAATTTTACCTTAGGCATTGGTTCATTTGCCTGTATGTTAATAAATTTAATGAGGTGTGGGATGACCCCTGCTGGTGTCCCTGCTTATGAAAAAAAATGTATCTGGCAGGAAGAGGACATGTTAATTTCAGTCCAAAAAGTTACAAATATAAACTCTGTCACAAAATGTATAAAAATACCTAATCCAATGCATAAAATATTATGAGTAATGTTCTGTTAAGTATGAAAATAATCTTAAGCCATTGAACATTACTGTGTTAGAGCTGCAACGCAATGTATTAAGAAGGACATTAATTGTTCAGTTCACTATGACATTGTGTTAAACATCTTTTATTAATGAGCTGTTATTCCCGGCTGAGGCATTTGATAACCTCTAGTCCATTGCTAAATCCTCTCAGTTGATTTCAGTGAATCACTCTAAACAAACCTAGAGGGAAAAAATACCCCAATAATTTACATTTGAGTCTGTAAGGTCCTAGCACTAGAGTCATTTAAAGAAGGGCAGCTTTCCTATAAATCAAACCTTCTGATTTAATGCAGCTGACATATAGATCTATTTTACAATTTTTTTTTAATTTCAAAAATACAACACATTAAAATAGGTTCAATTTATCAAAGCTAAGAGCAACAATTAAGTAATAATGTACTTAAAGTGCAAAGGCACTTTAACACAAAAAAGTGACGCCCAGTGGCTATAGTTGGTAATTGAAATAGCAGTACTGTATATTATTATTTACAAAAGAAAGTCATAGTCCAGGAAAAAAGATCTTTGGAGATCTTCTACATAATACATTAAGTTTCCACTTTGAAATGAAAAGAAAAAAAACAACAGAAAAGCCAAAGACCCCCTTCCTCATTTCCTTCGAAATCGAAAAAGAATTATGCAAGATCTATTACAGAAAGATACATTTGCAATGTCAGTTCCTAGAGAAGGGTCAAAAGGAGAGAGATATAGAAATAACTTAAAGGGAACTTTGCAAAAGCAACACCACATCCCTGCTATGCTGCAAGGGTTCCTTTTCTCTCTCACTCCCTCTCTGATTTAAAAAGTGGAAATGTTGGGAATGCGACAGATGACATCAGTACTGAGTTCAGACTCAAAGAAATGTGATGCTGAGCTCATTTAAAAAATTTCCTTTGTCTCCCACCTCCCCCCTCACAGCTGACTGATTGCAGTTTGTTTTTCCAGAACTTCGAGGTAGTCTGGTTCTGTTTGTAGCTTTCCTTGGAGTAAAGGATGCTCAGGTTTAGACTGTTCTGCAAAATATTTCCTGGGAGTTCCATATAAAACAGTTTTATTTATCCTGTCCTGATTTTGGCGTCTGGATTCATATGAAGGGGCAAACTGCCTTTTGGGTAAGGTACAAAAGTTATAATGAACTAATCCTCCAGTGGGGAGTTCCTTGACCCTTTCTGCAATATTTTGATACAGCAGCTCTGGTTCTCTTGGCGAGGACTGTTTTTCCAGTAATTCAGCTGCACTGATGGTAAATGCAAGACTAGTGGGATCTTCTTTTTTGTGGTCAAGACTGCTGTAGCTAAACTCATGGAGATTCCTGTAATAGGCAACTGGGTCCCCCTCCTTTTGCATGTAGATTGGGTTTTGGCACATCTGTCCAACAGGAGGGGGAATGTAGTTATAAACATGTCCTTCAGTTTTATCATGGGTCTCAGAGTTGTAAGACCCATACTGGAGCTGAAATGAACTTATATCTACGTTGTTGGCGCTGCTGGGCATGCTCTGCACCCCCTTCCGGCGCTTAAGGACGAAGACAAACAGACCTGCCCCAAAACAGACAGACAAAATAAACACAACCAGCAAGCCTAAAATTAGGACAGACAGTGGAACCTCAGTGTGTAATTCTGGGTAGGAGCTGGGTGTGACACCGAGATGGGGGGTATCTGTGTTCTGGTTCATGGAGAGGAGAGAAGAATCTGACAAGTTGGGGTTCTCTGGGCAGATGGCTTCTTTGCTGAGGAATTTCAGATGCTCTCCAGAGTGCTTGGCGGGAGACTCACATATTACTTCATTGATAACTACAGGGGGATTTGACTGCTGGTTGCTCTGGTCAGTGACTTTCTCTATCCAGTTCCTCAGTCCCAGGATGTCACATGTGCAGTCCCAAGGGTTCTCTTGGAGGTCTATCTGAATTAGAGCTGAGAGCTGGTCCAAGACTCCTCTCACAGGCAGGTGGGAGAAATGGTTGTTTCTAAGGTTGAGCCTGGTGAGGGAAGTGCCACCAAAGACACTGTCAGGCAGGGATCTGAGCAGGTTGTTATTGAGAAACAACAGATGAAGATTACTCAGAGCATCAAATGTGCGTGGCAGGATCTCCTTAATGACATTGTACTCTAGGTAGAGATATTGCAGGCTGTGCAGCCCTTCGAACATGGATCGGTACAGAACCTCAAGGTAGTTGCCATTAAGATAAAGTCTGCGTAAACTTGTGAGGTTTGTAAAGGCACCTTCTTGTATCACTGCAATTCTGTTATTTCCTAGATGTAGCAAATCCAGAGAGCTGTACTCTGTGAGATCGGTTCTATAAATGACTTGCAGATAGTTACTGGTAAGGTAAAGTTTCTTTGGACTGGTTGGCCTGGGGTGGAGATCGGAGATGTTACTTATCTTTTTCTCTTGGCAGTTAACATTTAGGCCATTGTCTGAGCTCTGGGATGTACAGATGCAGCCAGCTGGGCAGGTGATGGGCACAGGAGACTTTGTCTGGTAAACCATGATAGGTCCGAATATTTGTCTGTCTTTTGACACAGAAACACGGGGGGTGGGGCGGTTCCTAGTTTTGGGTGGCCGGCTGGCTTTTGGGGCCCTGGTGGGATTGATGGCAGAGTTGGCTGTGGGCGATAGCCTTGAGATGTGTGGGTCTGAGTGGACAGGGTGTTTTTCCCTCTGGTTTGAATCACTGGAGCTTTTCCTAGGGCAGAGATCTTGCCTGGTGAGCTGGGTCACATCTTTTCCATGAAGCCTGAAGGGGGTTTCACAGACTATCTCACCCACAAACACGGTGATGGTGTCTAGCCAGGCCTTGAGTGGCAGCAAGTCGCAGGTGCAGTTCCAAGGGTTTTCCTCCAGCTGGATTTCCATGATGCCTCCAATGTGCTCCAGCACACCAGCAAAAGGCATCATCTTCAAACGGTTCCCCCGCAGGTCCAGGTGAGTGAGGAGCACAAAGCGGAAGACATTGCTGGGCAGGGACAGCAGGAGGTTGTCATTGAGAATCAGCACCTTGAGCTTGTTCAGCTTGCTGAATGCCCCCGCTTCAATGGCACTGATGTAATTGTAATCAGCCTGCAGGTACTCCAGACTCTCCAAGCCCAGGAAGGTGTCTTCCTTCAGCACTTCCAGCTTGTTGTTGTTGAGGTGCAGCCTCTTGAGGGTGCGGAGGCCACTGAAGGCCCCTGTGCGGATCTCCTGCATGTCGTTGTTGCCCAGGTGCAGGGTCACGGCGTTGGAATAGTTGACAAACTCATTGGGGAACAGGCGGGTCAGTGCGTTCCCATTGAGAAACAGCTGGTAGATCTTGGACGGGGGCGGCAAGAGGAGGCTGACGGTTGTAAATCCCTTGTTTTCACAATTAATGTTCAGCACGTTCTCCTTCTCCTCACAAGGGCAGCGGCTCTTGCTGCAAATGTCTTTGGCAGGTTTGCGACTCTCTGTCCACGAGATCCCAGCCACTGTTAACAAACTGAGCAACCAAACACCCTTCAGCATCTTTATGCGCCGTCGATCCCCGCTTTGGTACCTACAGTCAAACCTTTTGAGACAGGTAAGGAGAGAAAGAAGAAATCCCCAGTGAAAACGGCCGGGAGCAGAGGCTGCACGGGGAGAGCGAAAGCAGGTCGGAAGGCTGCGGGGGAAGGGGAGCTGCAAGGCAGCATCTTCCAAACTCCTCTGGAATT
>NW_008238644.1:1818498-1828502 GCF_000691975.1 Corvus brachyrhynchos
TCCCCGTCCCCCCCTCCCTGCGTGGCTCTCGCAGCCGGCTCCGCTCCTGGCTCGGCTGCTCATCGCGGGAGCGCTCTGACAGCACCTGCAGGACAGCGCGGGCACTCGGAGCCGGGAAGGGGAATCAGGGAACAAGCGGATTTACCTGGGTCCGGAGAATTTTTGGCCCCGAGTCCCTAAATCCGTGCCCTCAAAATCGAGAGCAAGTCAAGCAGCTTCTTCGGCACAAGCCAGCCGGCAAGCGCGCACGCACCGCACACACACGCGCACCGCACACACGCACACCGCACAGAGACATGCACAGCCCGCACACATCCTCCGCACACGCCACACAGACGCACGCATAACACATCACACATCACACACATGCACAGTCTGGCTCTCGGAACAGCGGTGCTGCAAATCCCGGATCTGGCATCAGCATCGATCCCCCGCTCCCGCTGGAGCAGCCCCCTTCCCAAATTGCCGTGCCGAGCTCTGCCCAGCACACTGGTGTTCTACACGTTCAGGGAAGTTCAACACCTTCCACCCAACCGGGCTGTCAGGCAGCGGCAGTCCCAAGCCTGAATCCCTACACTCTCTGGAATGCTCCCCCGAGTGCTGAGCAGCCAGATCTAACCACATCTAACACCATCATTCCCACTGGCTGGATTGGTCCCTCTGCCCCATTGCAATGTTGTGGTGTAGCATTTGGCTGCCTTTAAAAAGAACAAGATATTGAACGTGGGTTATTGTAACTTTGCTTAAGCTCCATGCCCTGGGCACAGATCTGTGTGATGGGAAAGGATGGCTGCTCTTGATCTCTATCTGAAAGGTAAAACTTTGGGTTCACACTGGGGGGAGGGGAAAAAAAAGGCACTCCACAGGGAATTTTTAAAGTGCTCGAAGGGCAGGGTGCATTTTTGCCAGATTCTTACAGGGAACTATACACACTTTACTTAGTCTCCAGAATGTAAAGGTTTGCTGCCAAAAGAGTTCTGGGCTTGGCAAAAGTGGTACTGTCATCTCATGGTATTCTTTAGCCATTATGTATCAGAGCCCACATTTTAGGAGCAGCAGAAATGTACTGTCTATTCTAATCTCTCTTCTTGAGGCTGGAAAAGGTAACATCCTGCAGCAGCCAGCACAGATGCCTTTGCAGTGCTCCAGGACAGGAATAGTGCTGGAGTTTTCATTTGGGATTGAAGCAGTTGCAGCTTCCCTATCTAAAATTTGGAGAGGTTTTGGAAAGAGCAGGAGCATCCCACCCTGGAGCACGCTTTTGGTGTGATGCTGTGTGAATTTAAACAAGATTGTGATTCTGAAATGCACTCAGAACTGCTCCATCCTAACTCTCTTCCAGCTGAATTCAAGAGCAAAAATTGCTAAGATCAAGAAAGATGTGTGTGGCAGATCTGCCTTTTTACAACACTAATACACCAGCAGCCAGATTATTATTCTGTTAGATTTTTTTGCTTGTTTTCTGCTTCAAACATGAGGATATGATGTTTGGGGAGCAAAATTGGACTAGTTACAGACTGTAGCAAATCCTGTTTTCAGCTCTTTCTAACACAGTCTGGGGGCACAAGCCTAAAAAAGAGAAGGTAAAAAGAAACCCAGGTTGATTTTTTTGGTTTTATTTTTTTCAGAGGGGAGCATATTCACACACACCTGCCCACACTGGCACTGCACAGAGGCACATAGAGGTTCCTGTAACCTCCCTTCATCACATTTCACCTGAGCAGCCCAGCACTGCCAGCTCTGCCAGCTCTCTCCAACACACAGCAAAAATGAAGGCACAAGTAAGTCCAGTGCATTTTTCCCTTGTCTCACAGTGTACATTTGTTTTATGTGCGTGAGTTTCAGTCAGGTGCAGCTTTCTGGTGAGCAAGGACCATGTCCTGGAATTGGCTTATGAGGCAACATACACTGTCCCACTTGCTTGTGTTTACTAATAGGTAGGAAATGTGTTTGTGGCACTGCTGCTGCTGCCTTGGAAGGGAAAGCGTACGCATGGCATGCCTCAGCAGTAATTACCAGATTCATGTGGGATGGAAGGAACAGCATGTTAGGGGATTGCAGCAGTAAAAAGACACAGAGATGATACTGATTCTATTACACTGTAAATGCATGCATATAATAACCATGGTTGTAGGAGGAGGAACAAGGATTAAAAAAAAAATAATAGCTTCAGCTTTTTATTTAGGAACAAAGTCCTGATTTCTCAGCATGCCTGAAGTGTTTTATAATACCTTCAATTAAAAACAGAGTATAAAAGAACAGCTTTTTTCCTCCACCTGTTTTACTGCCTTTTTATTTTGCGTGTTGAGTACAGGAACATTTCCAGTCTGTGACTATCTGGGAGCCTCCAGGAATGGAAGGCCAGGAGGCAGGTTGGTACAGCAGCCCATGAGGGCTTGGGGAAACTCAGGGTTATGCCTGATTTGTAAGCATTGTAAAGGTCCCAAATATTTAGCTGTGTTCCCTTATCCTCCTTTTTGTGCAAAGTTATGAAGACAGAGTACAGATTCAAAGATTATGAGGCTTAATAGAACCACTGTGGCTTTTGGATCTTGCATAACCCAAGCCATCAGCTAAATTGGAATTAATTCCTGTTCAAAGTAGATCATACTTCATAGGAAAAAGAAAAAAAAAATGAAACCCAATAAAATATCCAGGCATATTTTAGCAACTGCCTATGGTGAAAATCTGCCATCATGTTTGGTAAATTGTTCCAATAGGTTTCATCCCCCACAGGTAAAAAACTGGGCTTTCTCTACCAGTCTGCATCTAACTGTCTTCAGTGTGAAATGTTTATCCTTGTAATATCCTTGTCTGCTGGCTTAAGAGCCCTTAATTATCCCATACCTGTTTCCCATGGGGACACTCCCAGACTGCTGCAGAGCAGGTATGAACTGAATACTTGCCTGGTGCCAGCCTTAACCCACTTCAAATAGTCTGTTAGTCCTATGCTGCTCCGTACACCAGAGCAGCTCTTGGCTCCTGCATGGTCCTGAAGCCACCACTTTATCTGTCTGCTGGCAGGGGAAAAAAAGCCAGACCACAGCATGAAGCATAAACGCATAAAATTTGGCACAGATCATTACCCTTCCTGCCTAGTGCACATCATGCTGTTGTCCTTCTGGGAGAGTAAATATCAAGGAGCAGAAAAAGTCTGGAAAAATGTGGAGATAATTTTCTTTCTTCACATTGTATCTGCAGGTGGATGCTAAACACTACTTATACATCTTTACCTATCAGTTTTTCTGGGTTTGCTTCTCTGTATATAAATGAAGGAACAAACATATCCACCAAGTCTTATGGAATAAAGGAATGAAGGCAGTGATAAACAAAGCAAAAACTCTGTGAATTGGATAGAGGGCAGGATATAAGTTTTACTGATCATTAGAATCTATTAAGGTAGCCTGGATACTGCTAGCAAGTAAAGAAGGGTTTATTCATATAGTATAAGTAGATGCCAATATTGATTTCTGTGAACATAGCATGATAGCTGGTGTAGTAAAAAAATGGGAATATGTAAATTTAGGTATTTACTGATCTCATATGTTCCTCATCCTGTAATCCTGAACTGCATATGAGATGCCTACTCCATGTAAACTTGTAGGGTTGTGAGATAATCATCATTCAACAAGTACCCTGTATTCTTGCTTTCTCAGTGAATATGTGTCTCTTTGTAGCTGATATATTCTACTTCCATAACTATGCACATTTTGGGGGTCTTTCCTATACTGTAAGGTGGATTCTTGAGTCTCACTTAAAAGGAATTCTTAAGGAAATAAACAGTTTCCAGATTTAGCAGTGAACAGTATGCAAAATAATTGTTACTTGTAATCCACAGTTTTGTCTCATCCCGCAGCACTGGGATTGCTATAAATGACAGGATGAAAGAGGAGTCTCTGGTTTTCACTTATTTTGGGCAAGAAATGAGCAGGGGATGGTGAAGGAGGATGAGCATGAAAGGCAGGGAGGAAGGAGCTGGCAGACTGTGCCCTCTGTGGCCCTGTGCCCATCCCTGCTCCCACAGGCTGCCCAGCAACAGCCAACGGGAGCGACACGTGCAGAGAGAGGCAGAGGAGGGAGACCTTTGGGATGAAGCCTCAGTGGAAGGAGAGCTGCTGGATGAGCCAATTTGAGGGCAAAGGGGCACTCCAGAGTGCAGGGTGGTGTCTACTGAGCTGCCTTTTGCTGGCAATCAGTAATTGGCTGTGCCATCAACTGTAAGGAATTTTTCTGGTTTCCAGATGTGCTTTTTAGCTCCATTTCTCCCAACTATTCAAACATATGGAGAGCTGGCCTACTTCAGACTACTGTTCACTGACACTTCATGACTACCTATTGTATAAATGAAAGAATTTAATGAACTATGACTTAAAATCAGTATGCGTTCTACCTCTTAGCTCAGTTTTTGCTTCCTGCAAGGACTCAGACCCTGGCCAAGGTTACGCATTTTTGAGACCCGTTATCTAACTGCAACATGACTTTTTTGCAAGGAGACTTCATCATGATTTGTTTCAGTATATCTGGGGTAATCTGTTTTATAACAGCACAGTGTGATTCTACCCTGGTGGTACAAACTGCAGCAGTAGAGCTACCAGTTTCTGATGTTTTATATCATTAATCCTGGCTGTCTTAAGAAGAGAATTTAGTGTGTTACAATGGCAGTAATATTGGTTTCAGCTGGAAATGGGATAGAGAAGCTGTCTGTCAGACAGCATCCCAGGTAGCCTGTGCTTTGGGGATACTGACAGACTCACCACTGTGTAATTAAGAACTGATCATTAGTTTAGGCATAGCCCATTTTTTTTTTTCTTTCTTGCCTAGAAAAACAAATATCCACTCCCCTACTATACTCACACATTTTATAATAGGAGCCAGCAAAGTACAGTGAGAAAATTAATATTTATGGATGTCTTTATCCTATTCAGGAAAGTAGTATGTCTGTTGCAAAGCCCTTTGGTGTCAGTGGAAGGACTCCGACTGATTTCAGTGGGATTTGGATCAGATCTTTGAACAAATGCTTAGCTTCAAAGTCTACACTTAGGTTTTATTGAGTGGTTTAAATATTTTTGGAAGTGCTTTGTTTCATCATGTCATTGGGTCTTTTTCTCTGATAGGAACAATGAGATGAATCTTCCTGATGATAGATATTCTGTGCTGGCATTGCTGAGCAACAAGAACAAAAAAAAAGAGAAGTGTGTGGGGTTTTTTTCCATCCTTAAAACAACAATGGATCTATTATTTACTGTGTTTCAAATGTGTGAATGTCTACAGCAATTTCTACCACTACCACTTATAAGTACAATTTTTCAGATTTCCTCAGTCATAATCTATGTGTTACATACTGTGAATGTTTTTAACTGGAAATGTTCCATCATGCAAGAACAAGTGCACACAAGTGTTTTTAGTCATTTGGAGAGTCTTGTTTAAATTATTGTGTCTTCTTGCCTTACTTCAGTGGACAAGGGGCTCTTACTTGCATAATGCAGTTGATGTATGGGCATGATGAACGTTCACTGTTGAAAGTCTGGTGAGCTGATGTGAGAAGTTTCTTCCCTTTAGATTTTAGTAGTAAAAGAAACATAATGAAATCTCTCCATATCATTATTTTTATGGCAGTGAAGTTGAAAGAATACAAATTCCACTGTGTTAATGGCATATCTAGAAATATGTGAGGAGCAGGAGCAATGGGTGAAATTCAGTCCTGGGCAGAGGGCCAGCCTAGAGTGATTCATCATGAAAGCCCCCAATTAAGACCTCAAAACAGGGCTTAAGTGAGACTTCAGTGCCCTACGCCTTGAGCTGGCTTTCTGCAATAGTGGGAGAAAGTTCCTCCAAATGAATTATTCATAATAAATAATGCATTCTATTAGTTTAGCCTATTTTTCTTGATTCCTTGAATTTATTTAATTGAAATTACTCACCAAATAATTTCTATGAATAATCATGGCCTGAGGATTATTTTTGAGCAGTTCACAGTGAGCATTTCATATTCCACATTCAGAATGAGAGCCGTGTCATTGAGTTGTCATTATGCACAGAGGTCACATAGTTCTGGTTTTGCTTCAGAAAAAAATTGGGAGGAGTAGAAAAGAAACAGCATTTTTTCAGACTCCATGTGTTCCCAAAAATTCCTTCCTTGCAGTTCATTCCGTGAGAGGTTTGTGAATAGTTACCGACTGAAGAAAAAATTGGGTAATCATTGGCTTTTATGTTTTTCACCTGGTTTCTAAGAGGAATGTAATGGTGCATGTGCACAGGCTGTGTGCATGTCTGGCTGTCAGTCAAGGTCCCCCCCTTCACAAAAGTGTTGAACCTGATCTGATGAAGGGCGGTGCTATTAGCGATTTAATTTCCCACTTCGTCAGTGGATAAGTGACAGAGAATTGCCCTGAGAGGGTGGAAGGTTTCAGCCTGGCCTCGCTGCTTGGGCTCTGGCTGAGATGGAGCTCATTTCCCCAGTGCAGCCCCCGCAGTGCTGCGCTGGGCACTGGCAGCCAGAGGGGGGTGGATAATTCACCAGTGGTTTGGCTGCTGCTGAGCAGTGTTCCCACAGCTTCAGAGCTGCCTCTCCACCATTCTCCCCTCACCGGTGGGCTGGAGAGGAGGAAGGTTTTGGGAGAGCACACAGCCAGGGCAGCTGACCCCGGCTGGCCAAAGGAATATTGCAGACCTCATGATGTTTGCTCAGCACTAAAAGCTAAGAGAAGGAGGAGATGACATTTGTTACTACAAGGCTGTTTGTTTTCGGGAGCAACTGCTAATGAAGACCTATCTCCCAGGAAGTGGCGGGACAACACCTGCTAAGAATAAATCTTTTTTTCCTTTGCTTCCACGTGCAGCCTGTCGCTTTGCTTTATTAAACTGCCATTATCTTGACCCACAAGTTTTACCAAGGATAAAAAAGTTAATTCTCTGAGAATTAAATGCTTCAATTTTTGACTAAAGAAAAACATTCCCTGCTTTCCTGCAGTCTTTTCCACATCACTCTAGCCAGAACCTTTGCTGTCTCTGAGCAGTAATCATTTACCTGAAAAATACCCTATAATATTTGTCTTGTGGAGGCTGGTTGTACAGATGCTGACTTTGAAGCATGATGTATAACTGCAAGTGGCATGAAAAGAAATTGATGAGACAATTAGAACTTGTGAGAATGGTGGCTGCATTAATATGTTGGGGAGAATCACTTATAAAGTATTTCAAACTCCACAGAAACCTTAGAATTTATTTGGCATCTGAAGTAGCTCCCTGAGTTGTTATTGCACCAAGCACAATATAAACATACATAAAATCCTGACCTAGACTTCAGCCACAGACAAATCTCCCTTTGGCTTCATGGGGCCAGGATTCCAGCTGACTTCTGCCCTGGGGAGTTACACACAAACACATAAATTTTGAGTATCTAGTATGACATTTTTTGCTGAGATGTAGGTGCTTGGGTAGAAAATAGGCATACTCAAATCTCCTCTGCTATTGGCAGTGGTCAAACTCTGATGGTGCTTAAAACTGTTTGATACCTCAATTTTTAACAGTACAGTTTACCTGGCCTTGAAGTTGCTTTTCTGGCTGTCCTCAGAACCATCTTTGGCTTGATAGACTCATTCCAAAGCAAATCAGAAACGTGCCAAACATGCACATTAACTGAAAGGGCAATAGGAAGGGAAGGAATTAGTTAGGGTAATACCTCTGCTTTATATTGCAGTCATGGTCTGGAGGCTGAAGATATTTAGTCGTCTGCTTTCCAGCCTAAATGCCAGGGGATGGTAGGGGACACCTGACTGTGGAACAGGCAGTGGATGAGTGTGTGCCTAACTGCTGCACTGCAGGGACCTTGTTCTTTGTGTGGTGCCTTTCTAGCCTGTGAGATTCCACGTGAAGTGGAACAGCTTTGGCCTCAATATAAAGTGTGCCTATGCATTCCATACCTCTTGTGGCATTTCTTCCCATTCCAAAGCATATAATTTTTGAACAACTGCCCATCCTTTATATGGCCTCTTTTTTATCATCTATTAGTCTTTTTCCTGTAAAGCAATAAAATCCTTTGCACAGCAGGAGATTTTTATGTCCACTTTGTGCCTGAGCAGCAAGTAAAGCGGGAGGAGAAGAGGATAGCTCAGTCAGCCTTGGTGATCAGCTGTGTCTTGGAATCTGGAAAATACATTTGCACACATATTTGCTCAGTGTTTTTTTGCTTTACAACCACTACACTGGTTAGCATTTGAGCTTTCTGATTAGAAATACTGTTGCTTTTGCAGACAGAAGTGTTTGGCTTTATTGTTTCTAGCTGATATTACTGATACATTTAGAATTCTATAGAGCAGAGGTCCCTCCTTTGCATATATTTACTTATTAACTGTCCAGTGGCCCAGATCATCCCAAGTGTAAGCACTTCAATGCCTTCCTTTTTAAAGATGTCTTTCAGAAGCCTCTCTTGCCCTATGACAACTACTTTTGTCTTTTGATAGTTTTGTTCTTTTTTTTTCACTAATACAAATATCTTAAGTATCTTTTCTTTTGGCAGAATACTTAAACATCAACAGCTAACAGGTGTCATTTGGCAAATCACAGCTTACCCTGTACCTGTAGCAGAATTGGGCTCATGGCAGATGCATTGCACCTACAAATTTCTCCCCCCAAAAAAGATTTTTAGCTGTTATTTTTTATCCTTTCTGCTGTTAAAATTTGTATTCAGTATTATTATTTTGATACTGCAGGAACATCTGATCACATGAGTCATGAACCAGCCCTCATTGTTGTATTGTTAGCTGTTTTGCTTACCTCTTTCATTCTCCTCCAGAGTGCAAATATAGCTGTGAGGAGGGGGATCATATCATTTTTGTTCTATACCTTAAGAGCTTTTATAATATGAAGGCTTAGATCTAGAATTATAGTCGTGTGGGATGCTGTATGCCCAAGCAGAATGACAGCATTTGTCAGGTAGCTTACAATGATGTATTGAGAATTTCACTATTTTTCAAACTGAATGTGGACATAAAAGATGCACCTAACTCTGAAAGATAGGTACAATTAGATTGACAACTTGTATGTCAGGCTTCTTGTTGGTGTCATTTAAAATTGCTGAAATACAGTGTTGCCACTCCCTCCCTTCTTCCATTCCCTGAAATGAGGCTTATACTGGAAATGCTGACAAGACCCTTATCATTTGAGATGGCATCATGCACAGCTTTAAATACTGGTTATGAATGTTAATGCGTTATCTGAATGATATTTTTTCCACATGTAGGCAGCTCAGGATAGAGCCTCAGTAATAAATTTAATGAGTTCGGGGGGAAGATGCAGTATGCTTGTGTGAGTATTATAATGATTGGCATTTTTGCAAACAGCATATGATAAGTGGTGCAATTTTATTTTCAAAGTTTAATCAATAGAGAGCTCTTTGATATTGCCATGTACTTTGCAAATAGATGCTTCCTTGGGATGACAGCAAAACAACTTCTGTATCACGGTGTGTTTACGCTTAGGGTTTAATCAAACCGCTTTAGCGATTGTCATAAATTTTGATATTCCAAAAATTAAGTAGGAGCTATAAAATAATTATGCTTCATGGTGGCATCCTGTTGCTGCTAGCCTGGCTCATCTGGCTTCACAAATGTTGAAAAGGGCTCAAAATCCATCACTGTGCCAATTACAAGAGCATGGGCTGTGTACCAGTTTATTCCCATTTATTGTAAAACCACACCAGCTGTTGCACAGGAAATTGAGGTGGATATTCAAGAGCTTAAGAAGGACTTTATGAATATCTTGTGTTAGCTCTTGGGAATGCATTTCCTGTCAGGTAAGAGGAGGCAGAAATGACCCCCACGTTACACTGCAGCCTCGCCTGTAATTTTGATCCACAGAAGGGGATCTTGGTGGGTCACAGAAGTGGCTGCAGCTCCTTCTATGTGAGCACAGTAGTCCCAGACCCCCAGGGTGGCTCCTTCAGTGGGCCCCAGCACCAGTACTGGTGATCTTCAGGGAGGCTGAGAGGAGCAGAGCATCCTGCT
>NW_008238644.1:1828547-1831670 GCF_000691975.1 Corvus brachyrhynchos
GTGTGGAGTGTGCTTTGGTGCTGCTGAACAGAGCCCGATGGGCTGTGTCTTTTTTGTTCTTGGAAACAACAGTAGCAGTGGAAAGCTGAACTTTGGAAGATCATTTCACAAGCATTTGAAGGCTGACCATGTCCACACTGAGCTGTGGTGCCAGCCCAGCTTTGGGGAAGCTGTTCCAGCAGATATTCATGCTGGCCCCACAGGAGCAGTCCCAGGGAAGCCTGCCTGGAACAGACGGTGTTAACGATTTATTGGATGTGGCGGCAGAAGGACACACACTATGAACTCAGAGATAACCTTTGGCAGGGAACTCTCTCTGTCATTCTCATCCTTTCTGATAAAAATATTGTAACTGGTAGGCATTTGGGAAACAAGGAAGCTGCAGCATTTCAGGTGATTTAACCTGAATGTAGCAGAGTGCCACTAGCACTGAGGCAGAACCTCCGGAGATGGCAGTGGGAGATCTGTGCCAGGCACCACTGCAGGGAATGACCCGGTCAGATCCTGATCTCAGCACAGAAATTCCTCCAGAGCCATGAGGGGTTTTGGCAGACTGGCAACAACATAAGATCAGGGTTTACGTGTGCTATGCATACCTGATGAGCTGGAGATGCCCATGAAAAAAATTGGTCTTTGGAATTTTTTTCTTTTTAACACTTTTTACTTGCAGCAAGACACTGTTTCAACATCCAGATATTGCAGCTTCAGCTGGAGTTCCACTTACTTTCATACAAAGATTCAAGAGAATGACTTAGAGAGAAAAGAGTTTTTACTCATTTTTTATACGTTTTTTTATATGTTTTGTGATATATGTGTGTGTGTGAGCTCTGTATGTGCAAATATATACATATAAGAATGTACATCTGTTTGTTTAAATAACGTGTTTTGCTTTGCTGTCCCCTAACCAACATCAATTCCTGAGCTGCCTTTGTAAATATGCTGTAATGGCTGATTCTTTTGCATTCTTTGTGCTATCTTTGCTTATGCTGAATAGCAGCTGACACTTTAATTGGGATGGCTGAGCTCAGTGCATTCGCCTTTGGAATTGGACACTTTTCAGTGCAAAGAGAGGGTGCCACAGACTGACTCTTCTGTCTTTATCCTCAATCAAAACTCCATTAAATCAGACCTATAGTTGTAGTGAGGGACATTCTCCCTTGCATTGAAATGCATGGGAAAGGCTGGAGACTCAGTTTTTAAGGTTAATTAGATCCTGAAAAGAGCTAACTGAATTTGTTTTCACCACCCTCCCCCCCCCCATTTTTAAGAAACTTTTTAATTACCTTCATCTTTGTTGGTATATTCAGATACACTTTTTCCTTTATAGGAAAAAGTTTATGTATTTTGAGTTTATTAAAAGCCATTTTGATAGATTGCAATTCTCATTTTAAACAAAAATGAGCATAGTGCTTGACATTGCGTCAAAATTTAGGCATCAGATATTACTATATATTAATGTGAGTTGTACAGTTAATCTTTATTTTTGTTTAACTGACTGCTAACATTATTCACTGTGCAAGCAATAAATGTGAATTTGGTTTTCAGTTGGATACACCGTGTTTGGAAAATAAAGGAACAAATAATTTAGGGCATGACCATTCAAAAATTCTTTGGTGGAGACAGAAGTTTCAGAAACCAATTTTTTTTTATTTTCAGGTTCCCATTATGTATCTGCTGTGGACCCTACTGTTGATTCAGAAAGGTAAATACTCTCCTTTTCAACTCCTTGTGGAAGGTTGCCTTTGGCTGCATGAAAACATGCTTCTATATTGATATAGTAACAACAGTTAAATGACCTGCCTGTGGACCAGCAAAAAAATCCCCTCTATGCCCCTAAAGAGGGTTCCCAAAGCCTGCCTAACTCTGCCAACAGAGACAGTCTCCTTGTAGAAGACCATGCAAGGTTTGAGGCAGGAGGTAACTGTTTGCTGGAGTCAGTCTCATAAGTTTCTTCTTTTTGTTACTGAAAATAGAGCTATTTATCATGCTTACCCTTCAATGTCAATATACATGAAGAATGGAATGTGTTGTAGGAGGGAGGAGGGAGATATCATCTTGTTCTTTTACTCAATTTTAGTTGAATTGATTTTGCAGAGGAGTAAATTTGTATTTGTAGTCCTCCTCCCCACTCCAGGTTTCCTTGTGTTGCATTCACTTCCAGCCCTTTCTCCCACATTCCTTCAGAAAATAACTGGGTATTCAGTTCTCTTTACCCTTAGCAATAATCCAGGCAGGAGGGGCTTTGAGCAAGTGCAAGAAAGGCCCTGTAATTTCAGCATAATAACATGGCTCTTCTCATTCTGACGATGTTCCTTGCTCCTTGTTAGATTAAAGAAGTTCTCTGTGACTTTTTTCCTCTTGCTGTACATCACACTTCAGTCATGAAATGGCAGTGTTCTCCATGGATCGCAGGATTTTCTTCTTGATTCTTTTCTTCTGTTCTTATGATCTCTTTCTTCTCATCTTAGCTCTGGCTCTAGGTTTTGTATCTGTTGTACTGAATGTAAAATTCTTGGAAAGAGCAAGAATGAACAGAGACTGACAAGGTAGACTTCTGATCAATCTTGTTACACCAAAAAATAATAAAAAATAGTAGTCAAACTACTGGAAGAGGCACAGAGGAGGGACTGCTGTGGGAATGCTGAAGTAAGGTAAACTCCAGTTTTAGAGCATGCTTTGGAGATCCCACTCTTCTGTCATGACTGATACCCCCACACTCTCCTGTTACAGACCCTCAAAGCCACCGTGTGGTGATTCCCAACGGGGCAAAGGCAAGCAAGCAGAAGCTACTGTAAGAACACAGGTTCTTGCTTTTTTCTTGATGTTCTAGTGCTCTATTTACATGACCACCCACCAGGTTCAGCACTAATGACCCACTGGAGGTGCTGAATGAATGAAGTCATACAGCCAGTCAAGCTTCAGAAATTATTGGAACCACTACTAGATCTTGGAGTTTCACTTGTCCATTCTAGCTGTGTTTCACTCTTATGAAATACACTGAGACATTTCACACCTGCTGTTGCCTAAGAGTTCTTCCAACACAGCCTCATTTGATACATCTTCAAGCATCCAGGAACATCTGGAGAGTCACTGATTTCAGCCAGCTTGCAGTACATTCTCAAA
>NW_008238644.1:1831834-1850478 GCF_000691975.1 Corvus brachyrhynchos
ATTCCTGCTCTCATAGCTTTGGGGTTCTGCAGTGTCAAAGCAAGCAGGCACCAGTTGACACAAACAGATTAACTGGAGGTGCAAAGCAGTGAGGTACGAGTGTTCACAATTAACTAGTGAATTTTAATGGAAGCTGAGTCATGGATTCCCCCTGTGGCTTTGAAATCGCCGACAAAACAAAGTGCTGGGCTTATTTGGCATTCAGTGCAGAACTACATTTGGTATCTGTGCACAGGAACCTTTACAATGGATCAGAAGCCCCTTGCTCTGAGCAGGGGAAAACACAGAATAAGATGGTCATTGCTCCAAGTGTAACTATTGAGTGAAACAGATTCCTTGATGGCATCAGTAGCAGAACAACCTACCAACAGCACAAAGCCAATCTCCTTTGAAAGACAGACTTGTTTTTGCAGATGTTGGAAAACAAGTTGGTTGTTTGTTGTTTGGATTCCATACAAGGGAGTGTCTGATAATGAGTTCCTTTTATGCAGAGAAAGTCAAGATGCTTTATATGATTGCTCAGAGTCAGAAGAAAGCTGTATAACAGACCTTAGCAAGTTACAGACCTAAAGCACCTCCTTTTCTGGCACCTCCTGCAAGCAGTATTTTACCTTGCTAACTGAAAAAATACCATCCAAGCAGATCAGCTGAGGTAGGCAGACAAATACTGTGGCCAGGTTCATCTAATGTATTTGTTGAGGTCAAATCTCCTGGAAGGCAGTGTAACAGAGGTGCTGCGTCCTGAGTTTCTGAGGCTGTCACCTGCTAATTGGATAGACTGTCTCTGCCTTAGTGCTGATCAGAGTTAATGCCCAAGATCAAAAGATAGCTCAATGAAGATAAATTTGCAGTATGAGAGAATTTGTCGTGTATTTAAGTTACTGAAGTACAGAATAAGCAGAGCACTGGTATTATGGAGGTGTGTATAAGAGTGTTGTGAGGCAAGATCCTGAGGTAGTCATTGAATCTGGACAGATGGACATAGGGTTTAAAGAAAAGTGTCCTAATCTGTGTTTGAAGTTATAAGCTCTTCCCACTGTATTAAAATTCCTCCCTCAAATTCTCTAGAAATGGTCCCATATCCCCAGAACATACTATAGGAATTTCTGATTGCTGTGGAATCTTTCCACCGCCATAAGAGTATGTAAAACTGTTTATAAACTGAGGCAAAACTGGTTCTGCAGGTCACATTCTGTGATACAGGGAACTCTGCAACAAAATCAGAGGAACTCCTGCCACACCACACAGGTGTAGGAATGGGGAAGCACAGTGCTGGGGATACTATTCTTCCTTTTACTGTAGTCAGCAAAGTCTTTCCAATCCCCTTTCTTTCTATTCAGACACTTTGGGATATATGGCAGGTGTAGGCTTTTGAGATAGAGTGAAATCTAACCTGGAATCATAGGGGAGCTTAATTTAAAGCAGATGTAAGTACACACACACACTTCCGACACCAACAACCTCCTTTTTGCCTACATGAAAAGAAAAGTTTTCTCTAAATTTGCAGCCAATACACCATGTTCGCATGTGTTACACTTTCAGGGCATCAAACAGTGATCAGCAGGATAAGGCTAGAGAGGACCGAAACTTTCTTTCTGCTGCAGAACATTCTGGTGGGGTGTAAGACAACGAGGAGCCATGGAGACTGCTGAGGAGGTCTGTACAGGGAGTGCTCACCATCCTCTGGATGGCAGAAGAATGGTTATGCAGAGGATGAGAGCCACTGTTTAAGGTGGATAGAGCCAAGCTAGGGTCCACCAGGAGCATAATGTGGTGTGTGTGTTCTGCTACTTCATTAACAACACTCGGTGTGCCTGCAGTGCTCTGACCCTTGATGTCCTGTGAGCATGAGGATGCTTTCTGTTTTTTGCCTCATCTGCTTCTTCCTGGTCAGGTGGCCTGTAGCAGACACTCACCACAATGTCACCCACCATGGGCTGCCCTCTGGTCCTGACCTGCTGTCAGCTGGCTCATCACCTGTCCCAAGGCACTGACAGCTCCGTGTGCCCAGTTGCTCTCTCACATCAAGGGCAGCTCTGCACCCTTGATGCCCTGACCTGTCCTTCCTGAAGAGCTGGATCCCTCCATGGCAGCCCTCCATGGCAGCTGGCCACTCCCCTCCCTTTCCTACAGCCTAGTGCACCACATTGCTGTGATGCCATCAAGATCACAGCGCATCCCAGAACCTTTATGGGCTCCTGTTTGTCCCCTGTAGTGTACAGGCACTTCCTGGGGATCATTGTGATGATGAACCAGCACTTAAGGCTTTGCACCCTGCCCAGAGACACCTGTCCCAGCAGCAGGGCAAGGGCAACAGAGGCCAACCAGCCCCAGAAGGACTTCTTTACTTGTACAGCCCCACTGAACCAGCTGACATTGAGGGGCAGACACTTCCTCAGTGGCTCAGACACCTGCCCCAGCACTTTGGTGATGCTGTCCTGCACTCGGTGTGGTGTTTTCAGGTGCACCAAGAGCACAGAATTCAGCAAAACCATGACCTGAGCCCTCAGTGCAGCACTCATTAGCAGCAGGCTCAGCCCTCGGCACTGCCTGGTGCATACTAACAACTTGTTTTCATCCTTCCAGGCCATGGGAACTGTCCCCACACGCTGTGTCCTCCCGTGGGGTTCTCGGGGTGCTCGGGCAGCAGCCAGGGGACCTCTGAGGTTTTCGTGGGTTACAGGTGATCCCATGCACAAGGGGAAAAAAAGGAAACTATCACTTGTTCAGAAGACTGTGCACAGGATTTATGATAAGTAAGATTTTGCTTTTTTTTTTTTTTCTCTTAGTGTGCAGGCACTTTTTTCATAAGTTCTCTGTTGCCTCGGGTTGAGACAGGATGCCCTTTATGCTGGCAATATGATGCTATGGAGCTGGCAGCCTTCCTTTTTCGCAGCCCCACACTAAATGCAGGGCAAGCAGGGAGGGGAAAATAAATCTGAAAAGGGAGAAGGTTGTGCCATTTCAGTTTCCCTTCCCCTCTTTTCTGGCTGCTCCTTTCCTCGGGTCTTTTGCCCTGCTATAAATGCAGGTAAAAGCCTCCAGTCCCAACGAGAAAAATGAAGAGAGCCACGGGCTCAGGTAGTACGCATCTACTCTAATTTCTCTTTTCCTTCTTCCAGAAATCCAGACAAGTCTTGCATGTTTTCTGCTCCATTCTTTGGGTCAAGAACACACTGGTTAATAGCCAATTATTTCATACCCTAAGGAAGTTTTGGGAAAGAAGTTCCTGGGAAGAATCAACTTGTTTTGGGAAATGAGACTAATATTCAGTAAGTGAAATATTTCCCTTTGCTCTCCTTCACCATACTGTCCCATCTCAGCACAAGGCTGAATTTATTGCTGTAATAACTGTGATTCAGATAAAAGCATAATCGTTTCCCTGAGGTTTTTTTTTTTTTTTTTCTTCTTCTTCAGTTTAGCCAGGACACCATAGCAAAAATTTCAGTTAGGTAATTAAATTCTACTTATTGAAAATTCCTCTTTTAAAATCTATCCCAAACTACTGGTTGCTTTTCCTCTAAGCACTTTTAAGGGGCGAATGCACTTTAAATTCACAGCTCTCCAGGTTCTGAAGCCTGCTGAATTTTTCCTTGACTGCCTAAACCATAATGTGCAGTTCCACCTGAGATATGTAAAGGTACATTTTTGCATGTTTAATTATTGTTGTTTTTATTCTTGTTTAGACACAACTCATGTAGACTTAACCTAT
This sequence comes from Corvus brachyrhynchos, assembly GCF_000691975.1. Classification (NCBI taxonomy): domain Eukaryota; kingdom Metazoa; phylum Chordata; class Aves; order Passeriformes; family Corvidae; genus Corvus; species Corvus brachyrhynchos. The sequence goes on from NW_008238644.1 coordinate 1,835,547, forward strand.
GACTAGCAGAAGTAAACAAAATTATTTGCATAGGAAAAGCAAGCATTATTTAAAACTATTTTTTTAATAACGAGCAACATAGGCCATGAATAAATTCAATTTGTGTATCAAGGGCTGTTTTACATGTGCAAAAATCCAATAGTGAAAAAGCAGGCTGGAAGATAATCTGAGGTGAGCATTCTGGAGCAGCAACCCTGAACAGATGATCCACAGTATAAATTACTGCAATTTATTTTTTTGAATTTACTTGTGCTACTTTATTATTGTTTATTCGTTTGATAGATGGCATTTAATTTCAGTTTGAGAGCTTCAGGAGGAGTGTTTGATGCTAATGGTTGGAATTTACTCCTGGGCAGAAAGCCAACGTGCCACAGCCATGTTCCAGTTATGCCCTCCAAGCTGTGTTTAAGTGGCCTTCTGTTGCCCTTGGGGTATGTTTTACCCAGGAAGCTTAAAGCCTAATGCAGGCCTGCAGCTCCCTTGCTGGAGCAAGAGAGAGATGGCTTTCCCTCTCTCCTGTTCTCTTCAGCAAGAAAATCAAATTATTGGATTACTGGCCCTTCGATTGTGCTCAGCACAAATAGTTCAAAATCCCATTGTACTGGAGACCTTTGAGATGAAATGTAAATGGATAAAGAAAACAAATGTATTAAATTGGTCTAATATGTCAATAGTGTGCTATTACCTGATTAAGTGGAATGGCTGTGACTGTTCCTCTAAACAGCCTAATGTATGTAAGACATCTGCTGCTAGACTGGCCACACAAAAAAAAACCACAACAAAACAATAACCCAAAAAAGCCCACCCACAGGAGCCTACCAGAGGCATAAATTAATGCAGATTTTCTTTCCTTGCTTATTTTTATTTCTGGAAAAGAAAATCAAAGCAAAAAATCGATCCTTTGCAGGGTTAAAATTGCAATTACCCAGGGATCTATGTAGCACATGAAATTTTGGGGCTGATAGATTAGAACCTGACTGCTTTGTTCTACATATACCTCCGTGTGCATTGGCTTGAACTTTGAATTTCCTGCTTTCTACCATTTTTTTTTACTTGCACATGTGTTTTATGTATTTGTTTAGGGCTAATTCCTATTTATTAAAGTGTTTTTTTAAGAGAGAGTATCAGCTAAGCCTGGGAAAAGCATCTAATGGATTTTAAGCTACCTTATTTCTGTCATTTTTGTGCATATTCCCACATACATATCATGATCCAAATACACTCAACTGTGCAAAATAAATCGATCCACAGGAAAGTGTAGGTGAGGTAAATTCCTGTATTTACAAAGTGGAGAAAACATCTTTCACAGCCAAGGATTTGATTCCTCCCTTTTATATTAGGCTGGTTTCTCTACAAGTTTCTTGTTAAATTTGGTGTTTTACTGTCCTTTTGTATTTACATGTCCATAGAGCAATAAATAGCTATTGAAACACAGCTGTCATTGTCACTGTGTTTGAATTTTTTTCACTCCATGGTTTTGATTAATTCAGGGTAGCTCTTGTGCTCAAGTGAATATTTTGCTGGCCAAATTTGTGAGCAGATATTCTAATGACTTGGGTTTCAAATAGAGCCTCCAAAACTGACTAATAAAATGCACATTAAGCTAGAGGCTGAGATGTATTTTTGTAGCTTGTTGAGATTCTAGCACATATTGGTATTCATAAGATAATAAATGTGAAATGGATTTGATGCTTACCCACCTGAACATTTTTGAGTTAAAAAAAAAAAGACTGATAGACAACGCCTTCTCTCTTTTGCAACTAATAAGCTTCTAGTTCATTAAGTTATTACATGCCATTCCTCATCCGACAAATAGAATCCATAATTCAGTTTTTCCCAGAGTTGCACATTCTTTAAGTCTACAGACTAAATCACCAGAGCACATTTTGTCAATGAAGCTTCTGTTTGGTGGGGGAAGGAGGGGGCAGTTAAGTAAAGTAATATGAAATGCAATCCGTTCTTTGTGTCAGAGGTCATTTATTTGCTTCAATATTGCTTTTATTCTATTTATACATTCACTAAATGATTATTATGGAAAGTCCATATTCATTGCATTATATTTAAAATATTTTACATTTTGTTGCAGGCTCTTGCACTTGGGAATCTTTAGCATTATCTTGCGAAGTAAACTGTCCTTTTGCAATGAATCCTTGACAATGTATTAGTTCAGCTGTGCATTTACTGAGGGATAAAGGCTTTCTTCTGTGAGCAGTGGGAAAGCCACAAAGGCAAACAAAAAGCCAGCCATGTTCTGCAGCCCTGAACCAAAAGACGTGTCGTTTCCTGAGCCAGAATTGCCCAGCACAGACACAGGCAGCCAGTGACACCTTCAGCATGGAAAGTTATATGGGACTAATTTGTGTCCTAGATCCAAGTTTCCAGCACTGCTCTTCTCACCAGGGCTTGAAGGGGGATGTCTGTGCTCTGCCTTGAGTATAATGTATAGTATCTATTTGTAGAAAATACAACCTGGTGATAAAATGCTTGTCTAGGGAGTGGGATAGAGTGGCCCAGGCTCTTCACAGCTTGCAGTGATTTAAACCCATTTTTGCTGTCCAGAGAAACAGACAATCATGATGGGGGAGAAAAAAGCGGTATGTCCTGCTCTCCCAGCACTGGCATTTGGGTGAATAGTCTTCTAAGGGTCCCCCAAGGTTGTAGCTGATGTTCCCAGTGAAATATCACTCCCCAAGGAGGGGTGAGGCTGAAACCTGGGAGGGAGAGCGGAGCAAAGTGCCCTGCAGCATGTTTAGCTCTGCTTTGGGGTGTGGTGGGGGAAGCATTGCATTACCTTCCTTGGGAAGGTGTTGCTCTAACCCTGGGGAGGCTAGAAACTGCCTTCTTCCCTTGTCTCTCCCTCTGCCTTTTTCCTTGCAGTGGAAATTAACGACTGTGAGCAGGCACCATTTTCGCCAGAGGGAGAAGCAGCCGTTCTCTGCCCCAAAGTGTCCAGGGGAGTATATAGTTCAATTTCTGCAGGCATCCAGAAATTAGTGTCACCTCTAGAGGTGAATGAAAGGCAGGGTTAGTCTGAATAAGGAGAGGAATGAAGGAGGGTAGCACTGAGCAGGAATATTCAAGCCTGCACACTACTGGGAGGAACTGCTGAGGAACATTTTAACCAGTCCAGAACAGTCCAAAATGCTCTCATACTGTATTACGGTACTTTAATATGTGCTAGTACTTCTCATTATATTTGTAGTCAATAAATACACAGGTGGTTGTTGCAACTGAAGAATAATGGTGTCCCTGCAAAGCACTGTTTTAAAATGAAGTGGTGTGACATGGTGTTAGGACAACAGTCTAAGGGGGTTACTGTCCATTACAATTACAGACTGTGAATTATAAATGAGAGAACAATGGGAAACATTATTTTAATGGGAAATGTAATAAATGAAGGGGAAGCCAAAAGTCTCTAATTGATCCTTTCCCCAGAGATCACTCAGAGTGGCTCTCCTGCAGAACAATCCATCTTTGAAGAAGATGCAGTGAGTTAGCTTATGTTCAGCCTCTGCAGTGGTCCCTCACAGCTACAGCAGAGCAGGCACCTCTAGACCTACACTGGTGCTCTCTCTTGGGCTTCAAACCCTGCTCTAGGATATATCCTGCCTTCCCAAAATGGGAATCATGCTGCCGAGGCTATATGAGTGACCTTAGCTGAAATGAAGGCTCTCTAGGCCATCATGGAAATGAGTCAATAATGTTTTTGCCTTATCAAAGCATTTATAAAAACTGATTTTGCTACATAGCTAGGTAGTGAAATATTCAGTATTCTAATGGAGTTTCTTAACCTGTTGTCACTCTGCTGTGACTGTAGCCTGTGTAATTTGATGAGTCATTTATTACTTTCGTACCTAATTTATAAAAAATAGCTATGAGCTGAAAACATTGGAAATATTCACAAGAACCAGAAAAGCAGACTGGTAGCTGTGGGTCTTCTGTAACTGCTGACACCTCCTGAGAGGCCCTTACACTGAATTGATCCAGGACTTTCAAGCTCTTGTTTTATGTTAAAATAAATAAATAAATAAATAAACATATTATCTTTAAGCTTGTTGGTTTTTTACCAGGGAAAGTTTTAATGAGAAAGTTTAACTCATCAATGTTAAGTTTTCTATTAATTAGATGAAAGTGATTTTTCCTCTGCGTGCAGTTTCTGTTATCTGGCACTCCTGAACTAGTGGGTAGCATTCACAAGTAGTGCTACCCTGCTTTAGTCATTTCAAAAAACAAAAAAAGAAGGTCTAAGAAGTTATTGACTACTATAGCATTTACATTCCGTGGGAAGAAGTAAAACAGACATTTAAGAGCTGCATGTTGCTTCTGTAATTCCAGAACTGGAATAGATATGCTCAGCCTTTCTTTCAGTAACAAGACAATTTATGATTCAAAATAATACATTTGACAGCATAAATGAGAGGTCTGGCCACATCCAGGAACTTAAGCATGTGGTTTTTCTCGTTGTTATAAAAACCAAGCCAAACCAAATTTCCATTCCTGGCCAAACCAACACTCACTCCTGGCCCACTGGCTATTTTTTCGTGCTGGTTGTTTTTTATTTTACAGGCCTATCAAGTGCTGCTATGGAAGTCACTTTTTTTCCCTACTGAGTGAATAAATTACAAGTCCTGGAGCAGTGCTCAGTGAGCTGCAATTCTTGGCTGTAATATCTATGAGATATGGTTAAACTGAATGATCCACTGCTCAGAGGAGTGATGGCTTCTTTTACAGCCCTCATGTTCTTGCAGACAGTAAACCATTGAAATAGACCGTGAAGACAAGGGCAAGTTCACCATATTCTCATCTTTTCTGGAGTCTTGCATGTACTTTTGTCTGTGCTGTGGGACACCTTACACCTCACATATTCAGTACTAAGTCTTGGCATTAACAGTGTTGGGTTTCAGTCTGTATTTTGAATATTAAAACTCTGATAATTTCTAGAAAAGTTTGTGCCTCTCTTTGAAGCAGACACAAGCTTCAAAGTCATATGTAAACTATATGTATCGAACCCACTTTTAAAGATGTTATTGTTCCTTCCAGTAGTTCTTTCTCCATCTGCACAGAAAATGTTTTTGCACTTCCAGGCAGACTCTTCTATTTCTACCTCTTAGACACTTAGTCACCTTGTAAACGCGGAGCATTATCGTACAGAAGAGGCTTTTTCACAGACCCCATGACTTTGACAATTGCACTTATTGTAATTTTTTCATCTCTCCTGTCCTTCTTGACAGATGCTGCAGTATTATTTTATCCATTATTCTTACTTGACATTCTTACTTGACCTTCTTACTTCTTACTTGACATTCCTTTGTCATCACTCTGAAGCCAGGCACAAAGAACAGAAGAAGGCTGTGATGGTAGGAAGGGAGAGGCCAGGATTGTTAGCCAGAGCTCCCAAAGCAGATGTGCCTGGGCAGGTCTGGGCTGTAACACTGCATTTAAGACAATTGCATTGTGTGTCTATTTAAATGCTAAACAATAACACACATGCTCACAGACTCTTCATGGGTTAAACTTTCATTCATAGAAGCAAGGTGACACTTTTTTATACTCAGGCTGGATATTGTGATTGAAAACCCCCACTCTCAATACCCCCAGCCCCCATCCCAGACTTTACTGGATTTCTACTAGTGAGTAGTATGCTTTATAATCTTACTGGTTTTGTGTATTTAAATACAATGTCTGTCTAGCTACTAATTTTATTTTCCTGTTTAATTTATTCCCCAGATTCTCTGGCCTTCAGTCAATGCACTGGGTGATTAAATTATTATCCCAGTAATGAGGTTTGACACAATCTATGCCAGTTACCTGTGTGACCTGCTAAGTAGGTTAATTGGCAACCCTGAATAATTATCAGCCACCTCATCTTGCTGACTGAGAGTTTGACAATAAATGAAACATAAAAATGCTGAAAAAGACACACAGTTTTTAATTTCAACTTCTGAATTGTTTCAAAGAAACCTTTTAACTAGTTGCTTATTAGTAAAATGCAGTAATTGAAAAAATATCTTGTGAACATACTGGTTGTATTAATATATAGATGTTTGCTCCTGTGCATCAGCACAGCGTCCTAGAGGAAAAAGAACTCTGTGACATTAGATGAACAGGTCCCTCTATTCTGCAAATTGCCTATATAAGTGAATTGTTGCATCCTCAGAGACACTGCTCAAAAATGAGGAAAATTCAAGAAGTCAAAGTGATATTTGTGGTGACATTGCAAGAATTATGTTTTAATGCTTTTCTGTGAAACCTTGAGAACTAGAAATTAACTTTATTTTTCAATGAGAGCTGTGATCCTTCTATTCCCATTTCTGAGGAAAGAGAGTTAAGAAAAATAAATATGGTACCTGGTGATGCTGACTTGTATTGTGTATCTAATATTTTCTACTTTGTTCATTTCTGAAAAGCCAGAATGGTATTTCTTTCTGCCCTAGAAAATGTAAGATTGGAGCTTAGAGAGGAAGAATGGACTCTTATGAACGAGAAGATGGATTAAAAATACATGAGATTTAAAAGTGGGGTCTTTTCACAAGATAATCAGCTCAAATTAATGGTTCAGAACCACGGATTTAGTCAGACTTCCTCCAAAATCATTCCTCTGCCCTGGCCAGAAATCCCACCAAAACTTGGGGTAGAAAGAACAATCGAAGAGTCCATTTCTTGTTATCAGCAGTTAATGACTGCAAAACTAAGTGTCTCCAGAGAGGGACTTTGGAGAGCCCCATCCCAGGGGGAGAGGAGGAGCTGCTCTGCCCTATCCTCAGGCACTCCTGTGGCACAGCTGGTGGTCCTGAGCTGGTCCTTCTATGCTGGGACCCTGCAGCCTGCAAGCACAAGTACACTGATGGAACCACACAAATAAGTACTAAAGGCATAGTAATTTTGGCCCAATTAAATCTGGTTATCATGTGCCATCTCTCACAAAATTTCAGCATGATTTTCCAGCAAATAAAAGCTTGCAACGTCCCGATGTCCCATCCCCTCTGGCTGCCATTGACATCCCTCTTCTTCAGCTTCTGTGTTTGCAAAAAATAGGTTTCCATTTCTAAGCTCATTCCATAAAGAAAAGCAGAGTGTGCAGTCTTCTGTGTCCAGAATGGATTCTTCAAGTAGATAACCAATCCAAAGCCATTCTATCTTTCAGTTTGTTGTCTTATAGGCTTTAAAGTGGGGTGGCATAATTTAAGAGAAGATACTGATGAAATCATTCAAACCTGAGTCTGAACAAGTCAGCAGAGCTCAGCTTTTGAGAGAGTGAGTCACGTTGAAACCAAGCATATGCTCAAGCGTTTTTCTGGATCGTGGCCATATTGAACTATAATGACTTAAATGGATTTACTCCCCAGACAAATTTACCCTTTCCTTTCCTCCTACCCACACATACATTTGCACCTCAATCAATCACTTGTGTCTCCTATTTCCTGCATCCTACTTTTATTACAAACTTTATGACTTGTTTAATCTCTTCTAAGCATGGCTTTATTTCCTCTACTGGTTTCCTTGATGATTCATCATCAGGGCTTTTTTGTCTCTACCTAAACGTTTTCAATTTTACTGTAGAAATTTAATAAAAACAAAATTGTTAAGGCTTGTTAAAGGAGTTGTGTTGTCTTTTTGTGCTCCTTCATCTAAGCCCCTTCCTCCCCATATAAAGAAAAGGTGTTGAAGATGCACATCAGGTGGAACTACTATCTACAAATGGCAAAAAAAATATCTTGCAGCTCTCTTTCTGTGGATTTTTTTCCCCTACATGTGGTCTTTATGTATAAAATTATAGGCATTTAGATGTCAGGTAGCAGAAGAGGGAAAAATAAAATAGAAGAAGCATTGTAGCAAAATACCAAAGAACTGATGCATTGGTGGTAGTTATAAGGTGTTTTATTTCTCAAGAATTGCACAACTTTATAAGGGTTTTACCATACCTGATAAAAAATTAAGGGCTGCTCCTATTTTGCAACTCATTACCCATTGCTTGTTGATTACATAAGTGTTTTTAAATGAAGGAGCACTGTGAGGTCCTGTGAGAAGCTAAGCTGACATGACTTCTGTCTTTCCTTTTATTAAGATAGTCAATAGCTCGGTTGTAAGGAACAGAATTGCTCTTTGTGACTGTATCAGACATTCTTTTGGGAGAGCTAGCTAAAATTTGAGAGCAGAAAAGCATTTCTGGAAAAAAAACCCAACAACCCGGCATGCCAGGCAAATCAATAAGTGGATGGAGCCGAGTCTGAGACTTTTGGGTTGGGTTAGAACCTAAATCAAGACTGTATTGACTCTGCAAAGCCTGTATTTTTAGGGGTGCCTATATCAAAATCAATATTGCCTTCCTGCTTTATTTGATCACTTCTATGCCTTTGTGCAAGCAAATCCATTTTACAGTTGTATTTCTTTTCTAGAGCTAAAGTCTTCTATTTGGTATGTGTGGGCCATGTACTGTGGCTCTGTGTAAATTAACAAAAGGTGGATTGTGTGTGGTATCTGTCACCAGTGTTCTCTACTGATGACATTTGCAAAGGAAATGAAATATCTCTGTAATTTCTTTGATGCATAATTTATGTACAACTCCTATATGTGAGTTCTCTACATGCTGTTCACCATTACCTCAGAAATAACTGGTTTATTTTCTGGAAAAGGGACACAAGCATACACTGATCATCAGAATCCCAGAGCATAAACAGTGGGCTTTAATGATCTAATGCTTTGCATTTATGCAGCTTCCCATCCAAGATCTTCTTATTGTATCTAATGTGTCCAATATATACATTATTTAAATGCATCCCAGCTTTGTGAAAGGTGTCTGCCCAGGGAGGTGGTGGAGTCACCGTCCCTGGATATTTAAAAAATGACTGGATGTGGCACTCAGTGCCGTGGTTTAGTTGATGAGGAGGTGTTAGGTCATAGGTTGGACTTGATGATCTCAAAGCTCTTTTCCAACCTTGTTCATTCTGTGATTCTATGATTCTGTAGGTTTTGTAGTCCTGTTTTGCAGTTAAAGCTGCAAGGACAATTCAAATTTTACCTGTCTATGCTTTAAGTTAGGTAAGAATCTTGTGCTTGTGCACTTGGCTAAAGTGTTTGGACTGGTCCTGACTGTTAGGTAAGCTCAGCTGGGCTTCATATTTTAAGAAGAATTTTATTGTTCTTGAACTATTTGTAATCTTGAATGATTGTTCTGAACTATTGTTCAGAACTAGTTTGTGTTGGCCACCTCAGAGTGTACCCAGTGACAGCCTGTCTCTTTGTTCACCTGCATATACAGACTTGCCCTAAATAAATCTGAAAATGAGACTTGTCTTTGAACATTTAGAGTGGAGTTGATGCAGTATTAGTTTGCTATAAAGCCACTGAAAAATCTGAACCTGGCCTCCAAATTTAAACCATCAAGCACACCATGCCCAGGCCCCCTGCATTCTGCAGGTTTTGGAATTAAGAAGCACTGCTAAAATTTTACTTAACTGTTTTTTAGGGCAAAACCTCTGCATTCCTTATGGTAGAAAAATGCATCTATCACAGGTAACATTTCCTCTGATTTTTTGCTTGTGCTACCAGCCTTGCCTTATCTGTCCTGAAAGTACTCTGTGTGTGGTATTTATGAAATATTATCCAGGTATGGTATTTAATCTCTTTACAAGAGAGAAAAAACCACAATGCTCTTACTCAGCAATTCCATCTGAATAGTGCTTCTGTGATCCGATTTTCCACCTCTTGGTACAACCAAATTATTACTTCAGCAAAACTGTCTGCAGTGCCAACACACACACAGATGAAGTCATAATAGCAGTTCATTTTACACATGCATATGCACAATCCTCCAAATGGCCTTCCTAAGAATAGAAGTTTGAAAAGCTCCTTGATAACGTGAGTGTGAAAGGGGTTTTTGTACAATCGATATTTGCATTCTGCTTGCTGCTTGGTATTGATTGCATCTGCTTCTGCAGGATATAATGTATATTTAACTGTATAAAATAAGTATATTAAGTACTAGACCTCTACTTCCAATAAAAGGAAAATTCTGGATTAATAGCTGTATTTTCCATTTTTTTTTTTTTTAAATACATTCAATATCTCAGAGTTAACATCAAAATTCTTCCAGAGTTAGAAGAAATAAATTCAGTCTTCTGGGTAAAACAATCCCTATAGGGCTGGTGAAACTCAAGCTTTAATATTGTATGAATTGTAAGAATGATAAAATGCTTAAGAAAAGATAGGTAAAATATAGGAATGCTTGAAGGACTGGAGATGGCCTAAAAATATGTTTGTAATTCTGGTTTAGGTAAATTGTAAAGGTAGGAAAAAATTAAGTGGTTTATCATCATATAATAATCATCATATAATAGCTATATAATAATGATGTTCCATAATGAAGCATTCACTGCAGGTAGAGATGAGAAATGTAATGAGCACACCTTTTCCTGATGGATTCCTTTGTAAACCTCACATCGTGGTGTGTTTCCACAGGGTACTGGAAGTGCAGAAACTCTCTTCATAAAGGAAAACCTGCATGGGCAGCCACCCTTGTTTCCTACAACTTGCCCCTGAGACAAAATTTGTTCAAGGGAAGTTTCAAAAAGAAGGCAGGTTTGGTGTCTGAGTCCCACATAAGAAAGGGCTGGGTAAAAAGAGCATTTCAGCTTCCTCTGCCCCACACTGGATACCAGTTATTGCCACATCTGTGCCACCTCTGCATTTTGTGGGGCCACTTCTATGAGGCAGATCCATGGATTGATCCCTGTTAAGAGCAAGCAGGCAAAAAGATCAATTAACACACTGAATATAATTTCATAAAATAAATCAATTTGCACCACCAAAGGAGGAATTAAAAACTGGTGGGCGATCTCACCATTTGGGCTTGAAAAAAATAGACCTGTTCTGATATGAAACAGCTTGACTTCAATAAATTGCAATTTAGGAATCCCTTTGGCTCCTGAGAATACAAAAGAAGTCCAGTAGCCAGCAAGGTACCTTCACTGTGCTTTACATACCAGTAAACAATCTGGACTGAATAGGGCACTGTCCAGCTTTATATAACAACTGCAAAGAGTTGAAAATAGCTGTAATTCTAATGAACACCTTTTAACTACAATCAATTTCATCTTGTCTTCATGACAGATAAAGAGCAAATTACTGGTACACATTAACAACTTCAGAAGCAAATAGTCCCATTAAAATATTTTGCCAGTGTTCATAAACCATTGCTTCCCAGAACTCCATCCCTGTCAAATAAATAACTTTTTGTTCCCTATTAAATATGGAGAGCGCAGGTTACTATGGTGATCAACAGAACACAGAATAAACTCTGATTCATCATAACTGCCACATTCTAGAGGAAAAAAATATCTGAAAATCCACTTGCAGTTTCAAGCTGGATCTCTGAGGCATGTTTTGAGAAAACAAAATGATTTTATGATGTCCAAGTAACACTAGGTGAAGTATCATAAAAAATGGAAGTGTTCCAGCAGTGTGCCCCTTCAAATAAGAGTGTTTCTAGTCTGCAACATTTTAAAACTCATGATCACAAGCCTTAGGTTTTTTTGTCTTTTTATTCTAATCAATGAAACATATAGAACTGTGCTGGGAATGCTATGGGCCACATTGCTGTGGACGTACATCTTCATCTGGGTCAGGGACACCCTGGCCTTTGCCTGTGGTGTTCTTTGTGTTCCAGTGGTTTACAGTCCCATTCACTCCATGTTTTATGTTCAAAGGGTGGAATCATTGACACTGGGCAGGGACTGCTTTGATGCCAGTTCTGGAGGCTTCACTCTTTTGATGAATATGAGACCCATGCTTTTAATTGCACTTAACTGCATTCATTGCTGACTTTTCACTACCAAGGCTTAGGAAAGCAATGAAGTAGCATTGGGAAGTAGCATATATACATCTGCTTTCTTAGTAATCTGTCTTTAATATTTGTCATCAAGACCAGTTTTCTCAAATACCTGCAATGAATTCTACACCACAAAATGAAATGCTATAGTTATTTTTGGTCATCCCCAGGTTTAGTTTAATAAAACACAACTTTGATTGCCTCAGTCTTATTGCATGTGTTGCAGTGCTAGGTTTGGTTTAGCAAGCTGCAGCTTTCCCGGAGAGCTCAGCGGGGCTGCTTAGGGCGGGCCAGCCATTCTGTCCTCCTGTAGTCCTTTATGGATGGCCCTGAGCTCTTACTCTGGCTAGCTATCAGCTCAGCAACACAGTGATGGCAAAGGAAGAGAGACGGGTCCTTCCATGAGGGCTTCAGAGGACCTTTAATGGTTACACCTTGTCCCAGTGATCCCCAGAGGCACAGAGACCTCCTGATCTGGGAGCAGGGGGGTTTTGTCAGGGGCTCAGGGGCGGTCCATGGGCAGGGTTGGGGTACAGGAACCAATAAGAAGAACCTGAGGGAGTGGCCAGGGCTAGGGGCAAGGAACAGGGGGGGAACAATGTGGGATAAGAAACGCAATGGGTAAACAGATCACCACAATTGCAGTGCAAGTCAGAACCTTCTGCTGGTCTTCGCAGTGGCATTGAAATGGTTTAGGAGCAAGGAAGGCAGTCTAGAGCTAACACAGCTGGGTGGACCTTGAAAACAGCCACTTGCTGCATGGCTTTAGATTACATGCCGTTTGATTTTACATATTTCAGCTTCTTCTAGCCTCAGTACTACATCAGATCTGCAAAATATCCAAATGAATTAAACAGAAAGATCTCCTAGTAGCTTGCATGATGACCTTCAGGACTCAACGCTGACAAGTCCCCAAAATTTCTATTCACCTTTATTAAGACCTGAGGAGCAGCATTGAGATGAGTGTCTGGTTTTTTCCTACTCTATCCATTCAGTCTACTAAATAAGAGTATCTCCTTCTGTTACCCCTGATATGTTTTTGAGAGAGATAATAACCTACTTTTTAATTGTAGGGCTGCACAAGGGACAAAGTGAAAGGGATTAAAAAAAATTGTGGTCCATTGTAAGAGGCTTCTAACTACACTCTAGAGGTTTGAAGCCCTACACAGTTATTATCTGGCTGGACTTTTTGTATCAGTTTTATTTCTAGTCCCAGACATTCATGGTAGTGAATGTAAGTCACGCAAAACTCGTGCAGCATGAAAGTCATCCATAGCCCTTACAGCTCAAAAGGACATGCCTGTGGGTTCACAAATATACGAAGCCTTTCCCTCAAAAGGATGGAAAGAAGGAGATTCAAAGGCTGGTAAAATCCAGAGCCACAGCTTTTATCATTTGATGATGGTACAGAGGATGTTTCCTTCCCAGCTGAATCATGCTCACCACTCCCCATCTCATATGGGGAAGCTCTCCTTTGATACCTGTGAGAGAATTGAAGACTCTTGTGTCTTCCATATATCTAAGGTGGGGAGGGGAAGAGAGACATAGAGAGTCAGAGGGGAAGAGGTAATTTCTTTCACATTTCATATTATTGACAGCCTTTTCTGAATTTCTTAAGCGCTTCAGAACAAAGAATAAAGTTTTGGTTTTTTTTTTTCTTAGAGGCATGTTGTAATTCAAACAAAAATCAATTCAGCAAAACCATCTGTTTTATGTCTTGGATTAGGTTTTATAATCTGTAGAATCCAGGAACCCAGTAACTCAGAAGGTAACAAGCATCTTTGTTATTCTGCACATGCGATCTTTGTTATTCTGCACATGTGCATTACAAAGTAACTCTTATTTTTAACCTCCAACTAAATGTGTCACTCTGGTGTCATTCCCCTAATTTATCACTTCTCCCCAGCATGGCTGCCTTTTGTCTTTAAAATGTCATATTAAATATCATCAGCATTTGCAATCTTCTGGACAGAACATTTAAAGTTGAAGTAGTTGGTGTCGATATATATGGACACTGAAATGGAGCTTCAATAAAAATCTATATGGACAATTAGTGCAGTACCAGCTCTTCTCTAACCCAAATGTCGTTCTGCATTATGGCCTGGCTGGTGTGACTGCATCACAACTAAGCCATAACTTCTAAAAGTACATTTCAATTTCTCCTTTACTTAAAAAAAAAAGAAACCTCACAAAATGTAGTTGCCCACTAACAGCTTTAATAAAGGGCTCTATATCTCATGTGTGTGACTAATATCTCTGTATGCCTAATAAATTCTGTGACAACAGTATAATCACTCCTGATAACTGTGGGTTTTGAGCTGAAGAAACACCTGGATAACAGAGACCTGATGAAGTGCTGAGACTAAATCTCCTCTTGTGGCTCACAAGCAGCAGCCCTTTATGGGCTGAGTATGCCCTGAACTCGAGTAGATACAAATGCTTGTGTAATGCTCTGTCTGTGCTTCCCTAAGCAATATTCTGCAGAAATATGTATGCATTGCTATTTTTACCGGGCATGATCATGGAAAGCAAGTACAGTAAGTATATGAACATGCCCAAAAATTACTCAGGTTCCATCTCAGAAAGCAATCCAGTATTTTTTTTCCCACATTCCTCCAAAAGGAAAAAAGTAAAAGTTCAAGTAATCAACAACTGTTACTTTTACCACACTGTAGACAGAACACATGCTTAAACCCCTGGATTAAATTTCACATCTAGTTCTTAGTTTTGCTGCTGTTTTGTTCTTACTGTATTTGAGCAGGTAAATTGTCCTTCCAACTCTGCGACTCTGAACAGATATGAAATTTCCCAGCTGGACAGGCAGCAGAGGCTACACACAAGAATGACAGGAAGGCAATCAGGCACAATGGTAAGCCAGATGAGAGGGCCATTAACGAAAATCTGGATCACTTTGACCACACTATCTTCAGGGGCTGCTGTTAATAATTTTTGCTTGGAATTATGTTCTCCAGTATAAATTATAGGGGATGAAAATCATAAAGAATACTACTAAAGAACATTTGATGAGGCAAGTCGGTACCCTAGTGAGAGATTTCAATAAAAGTGATTTCTTGCCAGGGATAAGCTTCAAAGCAAGGGCTGTGC
>NW_008238644.1:1850520-1856284 GCF_000691975.1 Corvus brachyrhynchos
CCACTCTTTCAGGTGGAGAAACCAATGCTTTTTGGAAAGAACAAAAATCGACCAGCTGCTGAGGCTCGAGCTCGAGGTGGGTTTGCTAAGAATGAAGATAAAGGTAGACACCAAATTTTTAAGCAGATGCTTTCAGCCTTTGTAACTTTCCACGTCAAAGCAGGTGCTGACACGAGCCCAGGATGAAAATGCTTTAACAATGACTTTCCATTCAGGAACTTCAGCTTAAAAGTCACACAAACTGTGAGGGTAAAATGCAGATGGTGGTGCCTCAGACTGTGGGTTTGGCTGTTCTGTGCAGGATGCTGGGTGTGTTCAGCATCACAGTTCCCATGGGGAAGCATGAAAAGTACCTGCTGGTATTCCCTCCTGAGGGAATGTTGGCTTCTCCTGCCACAGGTCAGCCTTTCTGTCCAGCCTCCTCCCTTTTCCTCACTTGAAGATCACAGGCTGCAATTCTGTCAGTGCTTCACTTGGGAAGGCACCAAGACAAGAGGAATGGAGTTTTGTTTCCCTGCTCATTCCGTGATAATTCCTTGATGAACTTGGAAATGGTGTTATCATAAAAGGCACCTTTGCTATCTGGATGTGCACTGGTGGGACTTCAGGAATCAGTTGTGACAACTGTTTCACTAGAGTCACTCTGTGAGGAGACACACTTTTAGTTTGAGTGGTAGGCATGTTTTTTTCCCCCCCTTACTTAGTTTGTAAGTCCCTCTAAGCTTTTCTCATACATAAATTTTATTCCTTATTTCCATCATGATCTCCTTCAATGATCATTTGAACTTTTCCCTAGTTTATGAATCCAAAATGATGCCCCAAAGTTATCGCTGTGGCCTGAGGCAGGGATGTTGCACCAATCAGCATTGCCAGTATCCTGAATCTCAGGATAACACTCCCCCACAATCCACACTCACACCCTTACAACTGTCCTCCCTTTTGTCTTTATTTTGTACCACACATGTTCTTTGGCAGAAAGGGAACTTTTTTTTCTTTCCTTCACCATTTGTAAGGTGTTTGAACCTCTGTTCATGGGGAACTCAGTAGATGCTTAGCTCTTACACAAGATTCTTCCACTGTACATTAAAACTTAGGCCACCAGTTTCCTAGGAACCAAGAGCCCTGGAGCATGGGTGGTTCAGGAGTGTCTGCCTGAGCCCACTCTTTTTGCCTTTGAGCACCCACACATGAGTATTATGATTAAGTGCCTTTCCCAGTATATGGGGCAGTGCTGGATGGGCACACAGCACATTTACCAAGCTGAAGCTCATGCCCTGGAGCAAACCCGAAGAGTTCCCTTCTCCTTCACACCTTCCCCAGGGAGCTGGTACCACAGAGACACCAAAGGGGTATTTTGTGGAGTACTTGGTAAGTTTTAAGCTTATTCCTTAGCTCTGTGGTGGAATGAGTGCACTTAGACCAGTGTTCTTTTGAGTGTCTTGCAGATTAATTTTTATTCCTTGCCAATGCATGGAATACTTAGCCAAGTAAAGCAGAAGAGTGTTCACTTCAGTTTTTTTCACAGCAACTGTCCTGTAGTAAAAACTCTTGAAATAGCTGGATGGTGCAAAACCAGCCCTTTCTTCCCACTACTAACACTTGCAAAAAACAAAATCATCCTTTTCTCCTTCTGACATACAAATAATTGTTGTTGTATTTCACATTGTCTTGATCAAGAATGAAAGTTAATTCTCTAAAATGTAATTTAAAGGCAATTAGAGATAAATGCTCTTAAAAATCCTATTAAAAATGATGGAAGCTCCAATTTTACACTGCCAATTTTAGAATACTTAAAAAAAAAAGTGAGTGCAAAGTCTATACCCAAAGAAATTACATTTTAAGAGTGAAACTAATAATATATCTATTTAGTTTTAAACATTAATTCACTAAGGATGGATTTCACCATGAGTACAACATTCTGCAATCACAATATTTTATATTTAACTCCAGTGAATATCTCCTTCCTGCTTTGTAGAAACTCATGTTGATACAGAAGGAGGAAAAAAAGAAACAGTTTCTGGAGTGATCCATCTATATGGAGAGCTGAATTTAATTAATTGGAAGCTCATTTATTACTGAGCTATAACACTTCTGATAGGATTGTAGGGATCATTCCAATAAACACTCTATTGCTCTTGAAGCAGGAAATAATTAGCTTTCAGTTCTGACCAAAATAAAGAAAAGTAGTCCTGGCAGAAGCAGAATCTGAATTTCTGCTTCCAAACACCATTATGTACTTAACAAAAACTTAAAAAAAACCAAAAGAGGTGGATGGAGTCAGATCTTGAGAGCTCCTCAAATGGTGCATTTTTGGAGGCATTTTTGAGTCACTGCAGTTTCTTGAGCAGAAGGTCTAAACAGGATGCCCAGAGCCCTGCTGTGCCTCCTGAGAGGTGCTGGGTAGCTCCTGCATGAGCCTGTATAGGTGAGCCTCGATGCTGGAGCCCCTGGGGACAGGGAAGCAGCCATTCCAACCTCCTCTCCTGTCCTGACTGGCATAGAATGAGATATATTTTCGCTCTGTTTTCCCACATTCCTTGGCAAGTAGCTCAGAAGTAATCCCTAGCAGCACAGAAGTGCCAGTTCTATTAACTCCTGCCTAATACTAAAGGCATGTCTTAGACTCTGGGTCCCAAATTGGTTTCAGCCTTTCTCTGCTTCTTTTTTAGGCAAGATAGTAGAATAATATTCAGGATTATTTTTAATGAAAATTAGGCAGGAGATGATCTACAGTAAAGACTATGAATTATGTGATATCAAGGAAAGTAATCTATATGAAGATGTCAATTTTATATTAAATAGTCACATATCTGTCTGTGACATATCAGGACCTGTAAGATAGAAAAGAGCCTACATAAAAGTGCAGATCCATATAAAAGTAGAGATAGTCAATAACTTTCATTTAACAGAAAAATGGTAATTTTTTAAAATTGCTGCTTATATCTCTTCTAGTTCTGACATATTTTCCATTTGGTAAGGAACTAAAGAAGTTCCAAAAGAAGTCCTGACATATTTCCTAAGAGTCATTTTTCTTCAATACCTGTCTTGGTTTTATTATGTTCTACATCACTCCAGGACAGCTGGGTTGCAGCAGCACAATTCCTCAGCACCGTGCTGGATCAGGCTGGTGTGTGGCACACACTTGGCTGTAGCTCACAGCTCTGACATTCTGACACAGCCTCACATGATTTAGGGCTTCGAGGACCCTGTCAGAGAAGGGGTATTTATGCCCAGAGGAGAGGAAGGGTTGTAGATGAGCAGGTTTCTAATGCTTGGCTTTCACTCCCAACCCCAATCCACTTGTATTTAGAGTACTTGTGTGGAAATGTTCCAGTGAAGGCACCTTCTTTCCCCTGAGGGCAAATGCAAAATTGTGTTATAACAATGCTGGAATTAATCTGAATAGCTGGAAGGTCAGGAGGGAGGTCTTCACTTCAGAAAGGGAAATATGATTAAACTCCTCCTTGGACAAGTGCTTTGATTTCTTCAGAGGACCTGTGGGAGATCCCTGATGCCAAGATCCTTCAGAGGCCCTGGTCTCAGTAATGTCACTTAGATGACAAGGCAACTTGAAAGTAACAATTGCTCCTTTGACCTGGCGTTCAGCCACACATTCAGGATGTTGCAGGGTTTTCTGCTTAGAAGAAATATGTGTGCAAGGCCAATAGCTCTTTGAAGAAGACCTGTTATTATTTTCAGAGAACACAGGCCTATTTCCCTGAATGCTGAAGGAATCAAACAAAAACTATTGTCTTTGCTCTCAGCTTCTGCCTTTTTATGCTGGCCTGCCAGGCTGTAAAGTGCTCTCATGTGTTTTCTCTCTCTCTCTCCAGCTTTTCTCAAGTCTGCATCACAGAGAGGTAAAGCTGTGGATTCCCTCTCTCATTTGCCTATAGGTTTAAAAACACATTGCCTACACAATAACATTATCCTCTGCCTCTGTTAACAAAGGTCAAGTGTGACCCTTGTGGCTTTGTTTTGGCAGGAAATGTGCTGAGGAGTTATTCCATCACCTTTCATCCCTGGTGGTGGTTATGCCCTCCAGTTTTAACTCAAAGCTGTTGTAAGAGTTATTACAAGAACTGCCCTGGACCACCAGTTACAAACCTGTTGAAAATAAATCCCCAAACCATGGAATTGAGGAGGTCCAGTATTCTGACCATGCCTCTTTTGCAGACTGAACATTTCCTTCAACTGGCAGGATTTTCTTCAAAGACATTCAGTTTCTTGACACAGTTGTTTTCATTTGTTGACACCTAGATATTTACCAACATTTCATTATGAATAAAAATGGAAAAGCCAGCTGGGTCATATCCCTCACATTGAACCCCCTTTTCTCTTGATTTCCAGAGTGTGAGAAAGTGCATGTTTTGGGTTTTTTTTCATGAAAAACCAAGGTTATTCACATTCCGATCTGACTGTGGTATAGTGAAAAACATGGCTACCTGAGGCTTTCCTGGATCACTGAAATGATTTTGGAGGCAAATATATTTTTATTATTATACCAGTATTGGTTTGTGCAGTATTTCTGTGCTATGTAGTGTTATTAATACTCTGTGCCCAACTTCACAGGTTGAAGCAGCATATTTTCCATGGTGGTGGTGGAGTAGTATGTTTTTTATTTCTAAATTTGTGTTTGAAGGAAACACTGTAAAGAGGTGCCACAGTTCATGGCAGGGCATAGACGGTTTTGTTAGAAAAAAAGACTCTTTACTTTTGCAGCTTCTGAGCTGTTATACATAAGTTTGTATCTGTGTTGCCAAAATCCCCTCAACCCCATTTCTTAACTTACCTAATTTTACATGCAGCTGTGGTAGAATTCTGTTCTTTTTGGTGAAAGAGAAAGAAGATGAACATCTTTATATCACTGCTGCCCTCCCAACAGGTTGTACCATTCTATGGGACAGATATTTATATGTTTTCCTCAGAGGAAAATACTTAAAGAAGCTATAACTTGCCGTGGTAATCTCAGCTCACTTGCTTTCCTAGCTTTCTCCAAGGCAGTGGAGTTCTGGTGGGATTACAGCTGCATGTCCACCTCCTGTGTTTCTGGGGTTTGGACAGGCACCATTTGTTACAATACAACTCAGCACCCCCAGACATCTAACATTGAATGGACAAGACAGAATCCCAATTTGAAGGGGAAATGTTGACTTTTTGTTCAAGTGTTTAGGTAGGAAGTACCTGATTTGGCAATAAATCTGCTAACTATTCTTTTTGCTTCATGAGCACTTCAACTATTAATCACTCTGACCCCAGACTATCCTGAACAGTCTTCGCATGGCTGGTAGTGTAGAAGGAATTGATTTGGCATAGATTGGTAGTTAAATTTGTTTTTTTCATCAAGAAAATTCAATTTTTGCAGAGGGTTGCCTCTTTCCAGACTGGACAAGTTCTGAGCAAACTCAAAAGCTGATGAAATTTACTTTGAACTAAGCCCCATCTGATGAAACTGAACAGCAGAACCAGGGGTTGGCTGTAAACAGCTCAGAAATCTTTACACCTGTCAGAGGCACTTGGCTGGAAATGTCACTTTCCAATTTTTTTTCCAGTTCTCTCTTAATTTCCCCTGAAAACTCAGTGCAGTTGTACTTTAACTCATCTGCAGTGTTGAGATTGTGAAATTAATGAGAAATCATGCATTCTGGATGCAAGAAAGTTGTGCCTTAAAAACTCTCACACTAGAGAGGTTTTAAGGTCTTTCTCTACCTTTTTTCTTCCCAGGAATTTCCTACCATGGCTCCTCTTCCTCAGGCAGCCAAAC
>NW_008238644.1:1856612-1861903 GCF_000691975.1 Corvus brachyrhynchos
AGCTGCCGAGGCTTGGACATGTCCAGTGCTCCTCTGAGTGGGCTGGTGTCTGTTTGGGTCCTTCCAGCTTGGGGCTGTGCTCCCTCTGCTCTGCCCTTCTTTTCCCTCTGGACTTCCAGAGGTGGAGTTTTAGTGGTGACAGCTGTTTCTTCCGTAGCTCATCCATACCCAGGAAATGCAGGGAGGCAGATACCAGTGTTTCCATGTGATTTAGTATGCATGTGAGAAGTAGATTTCTCTTTGTAGCTAGCAGAGTGGAAGAGTGAGGTAGGATTAGTATTCTTGACCTGCACTTGTGTAGAGATGGAATAATTCTTTATAAAATGTAAGGGATGGGGTTTAATGGGCAGTTGTGTGTATATCTTAATTAATCTCTTTGCCAATTAAAAGATGGAAGTTCTAATTAAGATGACCCCAAAGCAATTATTCAGACTTGTGTATTTACATTAATTGGACTACCAAAGCATTAAGAGTAAGATTATGACTTTGCAGATGGCACAAAGTCAATTTCCTTCTTGAAGCACCTCACTACCCAGCTTGTAATGAGGGGAGATGTCACAGAACATGCACCATTCCTACGACACCAGTTATTTTGTCTCCCAGTATTTCAGGTCTAAAATATAATTGAGAGGAGAATGTCTGTGTTGAGGTGCTGTGGCACAACCTTCTTCCTGATGATAGGGAAGATTGACGTAGAAATATTTATTTGTCATGTGAAGTGGAAGTCTTCTCCCAGGAGGCAACTGCTTCTTTTCACTCTCACTTAAATATTCACCAACCTAATCAATAATGCTATCCCTACTGATACTTAGCACATGCCATTTGTGGTGCATTCTTTCCTAGAGCAAATTTCTTGGTCCAGGTACAAAGGAGGCATTTGCCTCCTTTGGAGCCTCTACCAAACTACTCTACTGTGGCTACGGAGTCAAGTTCATCCATCACATTCCCAAAGTTCACTGACAAAAATAGTCAGGACCAGGTATTTGCACATCAGCTTTTATCAGTAATTTTAAAATATGATGTTACTTTTATGTGGATGAATGTTTCTAAACTGTCAAATACCTTCAAAATCTTTCAAAGTGTTGGAGTTGGTGTCTATAATTGAGAATGACGTGTGATGCAGCATAGGCAAACCATATGCTTTTAAACTGTTTTTACCTGTCAAATTTGTATTTTACCTGCCACAGTGCTCTCCGTATTTTAGCAAAAAGACAGTCAAAACAATCTGTAACTGAATTATTGTGGGAATGGAAAAATATTGTAGATAATAAAATAAAATTTTCTACAGAGCCACCTGAGACAACACCATCTGACATTCAAACAATTTTAAAGAATATATTATTGCTCTTGGAAAAGAACCGGATAAAAATCAGGAAGGACTTGGAGTTCTGGATAGGTTCACCAGAATTTTTGCACTTGTGAATGCCCAGTTATGTCCAGGAAGGAAATGGGGAAGGAATCACAGAGGTATTTCCCCTTAAAAAAGTGGAATCTGCCTTAGGTGCAGGCTCCACACACATACCAATCTGCCTTTGCTTCACACACCTCTTAAAGTCTCTGCTATTTACATTTCTTCTGAAATTTTCGTCAATTAATACAAAACCATGCCCATTTTTCATCTTCCAATGACTCCAAACACAAACATACATTCTCTTTTCTGTTTGTCCTCTGTCCTGACCTAAAAAGTTGGCTTGGAATAAGGTAAAATAAAAGTAGCTAGAAATTGGAGCAGACTTAGTGATTAATCTTTGTGTGGTTCACTATAAATTGTTCTGAAAATGAAAATGTAAATCTCTTCACATTTAAAATGTCAAAATTGGACTACATTCAAGATAGTATTAGACTGGGGGTATTATATCAACACCAGAGCAGGAGGAGAATATACTGTTTTAGCTGGAGAATGCCTGGGAGGATATGGACTGTAGTATCTCTTTTGACCCAAGTAGCAGAATCAATATTTAATGGTTTTGGGATATTCTGATTCAGCAGGGGAAAAAAATAGTAGAACTGTTGCATTTCTGCTTATTTATTAAAAATAAACAAAATTCCATCCTTTTGAGCGGAGAATCCAGAGAGGCTGATTTTTCTGTTTACAGCTCCAAACTTTATGCAGCTGCCACATTAACTCAAAAACCTACTTCTTTAATCTGTTGTCAAGGTCAAACCCAGGTGTTGCTCAGGCTGTACAAAACATCTGCTGCCTCACTCTGCCGTGTGATCACCCTGTCATCCACACAGACTCATTTGTGTATAACCTGCCTCAAAACACTGCAATACCCACAAAAAATCCTGAAACACAGAATATTGGACTTTTTGTGATAACCTACAGTTGTCTTTGGCTGTGGAAAAGACCTTAAATGAAAATTAAACCCAAAACATTTTGAAAGCTTCAATTCAACCTGTAGACATAAAACAAGCAAGAGCAGGAGGAGGAAATTTCCTGTGGAAGCCACTAAGTTATTTGTCAAAAAAACAAAGCCAAAATTAAATTTTCTTCTAAAAAGTTAGATTGTCAGTTGGATATGAAATTCAGTCTGGATTCACTGAAGTGTGAAGAAAAGGGATTTTAGTACTGTTTTATCTGTATATTTCAACCAACTGTCTTTAACTGTGGCATCTCTTCTGGCATCTCCACAATATGTGAGCGTGTGCATAAATGTATATAAAAACTAGGTTTCTTATTGAGTCTAGACAGTGGATAAAAGTTATCTGCTCCTATGAAATTCTCAGTTGCATAACGGAAAATTCCACAAAGACCTGGGATTTACTCTTCAGAAATATCCCCCACTCTATTCAAAGACACCTAATTAATTTTCATAGATAATTTTTCAGTTTTCTTATTTTGCACTTTTCTAAGATACATGAATATCTTTGGTTTTTTCCTCCTCCATCCTATTGTAAAGTTCTGGTGCTACATTCAACTTCCTACCCTCTTTTCCTGGAGTGATGCTTCCATCCTGGGCATGTATGAGTAATGCCAAACAGAGAATTACCAGGGTTGCATAATACAGGGACAAGCTATTTCACAGTTGAATAGATCTAAGCTCTCCAGGCAAGAAGATAATAGAAGTTATGGCTATGAAGTGACTGGGTTCCTCCTTGGGGAGTGAAAAATCTATCTTTACCCAAAGGTGAAGCAAAATATAGCAAACCATGGCAGAATGCAATTGTATATATAATCTCATGAAATTTTAACTCCTAGTGATGAAGGGAGGCGGGGAAGGAGAGGAAGAGAGAAAGAGAGAGAGAGAATAAATTAGGTTTACTAGATCATATATTATTTGATCTGCTATGGTGATCTTCTAAGAAGTGAAAACTCACATTTACAGTAATTCACTATAGAAAAGAATACTGTCTTTGTCTCATTGACAATTTACTTACCAAAACTAACGCACAGACACTCTAATTTTATAGCCTGGAATACCTTAGATCACCTTGAAACCTGGTAAACTCTACTAGTACATTTTTTTACAGTCTTCATTCAAAGACTGTCAATGGCCTTATGAAAAAAGTATATTGGAACACTGCATCCTGAACAGGGAATGCTGTGCCTATAAAGCAAGAGAACAAAATATAATCACTGACAGGAGACTGAAAGTAAGTCAAGAGTGAGACAAAAGGGTTGGCACCAGAGTGACTACCATTTTAAAAAAGTTAGTGAGCCACTAGGGGCATTGTCTTGGCTAGAGGTAGTTGCCATAAACAGAATTCTTTGAACAAGGGTAAGACAACCCCAAGCCTTGCAGCCCCCTGGAAAGAACTGACTTGTTCTTCACATCCCAGTGACCAGTACCAAGAGCCCTGCAATGTTCTGTCCCATCAAGCCAGCAATGGGGTCTGACCCAAACAGACTTGCTCGGATGACTTCTCACATTGTGGCGTTTTCATCTTTAAATGAAAAGAAAAAGAAGGAAATATTGGGCACTCTCCTTACCCCCGCCCCCCAAGGGCTTGTTTTTATCAAGCAAAAAGCATCCACACTGACCTGTGTGTTCCACTCATAGCTAATCATCATAACAGGAACTACAGTGCCTTTGTTGTTTTTCTTGGAGCTTGCGGTGCATAAGCATCATTTATATCTCTGGTCTTTCATACACCAGCCCTCAAACAACCACTCACCACTGAGATATTCCATTAGTGTCATGCTGGCAATGGAGTCTGTTTCTGGGTTTTGTAACTTGACTTTGAACCAGAGCTTCATAGCTAGTCTCACTCTCAAGATTAAGAGTTCGTCTTGCAGTTGGAAGGAGAGGTGGATGGGATGCGCTTCAGCACTTCCCTGCCTGTGCAGTTAAAGCTGCTGGCTCACACCCGGCTGCTTTGGGCCAGAGTGAGGGGTGAAATCGGTGATGTAGCCAGACTGAGGGACAAATTGTGACTCGGTCAGTGTTTTCTCCTGCTCCTTGCTTGCATAAGGAGTAATTCAGACCTGCTTGTTAAATAGCTCCCTCCCTGTCATGGGTGCAAAGAACGAATTATCCAACTCTTTGCTTCCTCAACCTGCCTCCTCTCTGAACCCATGTGTCTGATGGGCTCAGTGACACCATGTCAGGGTCCCTTCCCCCTGCCATGGGGTCCTGGGAGAGGGGCCCTGAGGGGACAGACACGGGGTTTCCCTGCCCCTGGTCAGCCATTGGTTGCTTTGTGTTCCCCTGTACGGGCAAGGACCCTCGGGTCCCGTGACTGCGGCAGTTCCTCGGCAGAGCCCTGGCCGGGCAGCTGGGGGAATAAAAAATCTATCAAGAATCAGTCCATATATATTTCTTTTCCATGGGCCTTGTTGTCTGATACGTGAGTTGCAGTATCCGCACTGTAACAAATGGTGGTGAAATGCTGACAAGACACCGATCCCTAAGGACAGAAAATTTGTGAGTAAAAACCACTCTAGAGCTCTCTCTTCTCGCCTTGGTTTGGGTATTTTCTCTGGACTATGGAAGAATCATGGGAAATGTGGCTCTCTGAGCCACAAGAAATGTATCTAGAAGTTAAAAGAATCCTTGAACAACAAAACAAGAAAGTATTTGTTTGGGAGATCTAGAACATTTTTTTAACTGGCTTTTCAAAAATTTCTTTTATATTTCTCGAGACTTACTTTTTGGTATTGATCCTCCTGGAACTGGTAACAGGAACTTCTGATATGAGATCTTGGAGGAAATAATGAATCAAACAAAACATGCACTAGTGATAGAACCTTTCTGTGGATCCATTGTAATCACTGAAGCTCTTCAGGAGCATTTGTATGGTCCCATTACCCCTAGGGCAGAGGATGGCTGTAATCCCGTGGCCGAGAC
>NW_008238644.1:1863039-1885979 GCF_000691975.1 Corvus brachyrhynchos
TCTCCTTCCCCATTGTTTGTTTTGTGTCCCCCTGCACGGGCAAGGACCCTCGGGTCCCGTGATTGAGCAGTTCCTCGGCAGAGCCCCAGCCATGCAGCTGGAGAAATAAACATCTCTGAAACATCTATCAAGAATCAGTCCATATCTATTTCTTTTCCATGGGCCTCATTGTCTGATACACGTGTTGCAGTATCTGCACTGTAACAACACCAGGCCTGAGAAGTAGCTTAAGGAAAAACAATTTATCTCCCATAAATACCTCTTTGTCCAGCCAAACAGGTAATAACAACACAAAATGAATGTCAAATGGCTGAAATAATCATTACTTGAATCTTTCTCTGTTCTAATTTGAGGGTGAAGACACTCTTTTCAAATACTGAATTCAGAGAAGGGCAGGATTGATAGCTGTGTCAGTCCTAAAGCATTCTACTTCCATTTTAGATCTCATCTGGCATTTTCAGAGACTTTAGTGAAGTGTTGAACTACTAATCTCAGATCAAAAGGGTCAGAGTCAAATCAGAACCCAGATTTCAGACTTATGTTGTAATTTTAAGAGTAGAAGGTGTTCTGTGCACTGTTCTGTGTATTCATTGCTCTATGATCAATCTTAAAGAAGAATTATAATCTTACATGTTTTGATTAATGCCCCGGTCGTTTAACATTTACAGATCAGCATTATCTTCATTCCCTTTGACCACTGAGTCATGCAGATTATATTTTTCGAACTTTGTATTTTTTCTTTCATTTTCAGTAGAATATTCTTTCTTTTCTTTCTCCCACCAGGAGTGGGGTAATTAGCTGCAAAGGGAATGACTGTGGAAGGCAGCGGCTGACTGTTCAGGCAGGGGAGGATGGAGCTCCTATGGGAACAGGGAGAACAGTGGGGCCATAGGACTCTGGAGTAGACAGGAGAGATGAACTGACTGCTGATAACAGGAGGGAGGAACGGATGCTCACTAAATCACTAAGTACTGTGCTGATGGCCTGAGTAAGATGTAACAATGTCTTTATCAACACTTTTCTTTTTTTACCATGCACCTAATTTGGTCTTATTCACACACCAGTAAAATGGAGCAGAAGTGCCAGGACTGAAAGAAAAAGCAGTAGCCCTACAGGCTTTCTTTAGCTGGATTGTTTCCAGAAGCTTTGTGTATATCCTGGTAAGCAACAGAGCGAGCTGCCTGCCATCAGGAATGGCTTCCTGAATAGGAGGCAACTCAGAAATTCTCAGTCATATCAGATAACCTTCTGCAATAAGCTTCACTGACCTTACACCAGAGGAAGGTTTTATTCTAGGGTTAATGTTAGCAGAATGTTGCCCAGAGTAAATCAGAAGGCAGTCTTTCCTTATTAATAATAATGAGTAAAGACATATCTAGAGTTTGTGTCCAGTTTGTCTCCATCCATGACAGGTATAGACGGGGGTAAGCCAAGCTTCTGTACAGCTTTCCTTCCATGTTACTGCAGAGGATCTGCTCTTGCTAACCCACAGACTTATCTCCCATGCCCTTCCCTTTCCCTGGACATGCTTGCCAAAGTGGGAGTAAAAAACTAGGAAGCCCAAAATGCAGCACTATGTAACCTCTTTACATTACTGGAAATCATTATACAGAATAAAAGGAAGGTTGAGTTGGGTCCAAATTAACTAGGAAAACATTGTCAAAACATATTCTGCAGTAATAAGGACAGAGAAAGAAAAAAGGACTTTTTGTTAGTTCCCATTTATTTAATGATGATATAAACTCCAAGCTAGCTATTTTGTGTGTCAGAAAGTAATCGTGCATGACCAATTTTTGCTCTTGTAAGAATTTTACCTTGTGGCTACATTCTGTTTTAGATGATTTCAAGGAATACTTTTATCATGTATAGGCTTTTCAAAGGTTTGCTCACTTACTGAACAAGTGAGAGAAGAAGGGAACTTTGTTTATCTAAAGTAATCTTCCAAGGAAATCAGGATTCTATATAGGACATTTAAAGGCCATGTAGGCCTTTTCAGTGACTATGATAGCAGCCCATTATTCCCAGTAATCTGCTGAAGAGCTCCCACTCTCCTGAAAGGCACTTCTGCCTCACAGACACTTCCATTATTATTTTTCAAAACAACTCGTGCAGTCAAGTGGAGATACAGCTGCTACCTTTTACATACCTCAGAAAATGGGCTGGAGTGGCCCAGCCATGTTACATGGACCATCAAACAGGAAAGCATGAAAAATCTGGTTTTAAGAGTGTTCTTTGGAATCATCCTCAGCTCAAACGGGCTAAGACCAAATAGTGAGGGTTTCTAACAGTTTCTGTTGAATTAATACTGCTATTTTCATACATCTGTTGGACATTGTATTTGGTCCTGAATTCTGAAAAGATTATATATATGGGGAAAGAGGATATAACTTAAAATAAATGTAAACCATAAATTTCTATTTTCTCTTCACCAAAATTACTTGTATGTTTTGCAAACCACTAATAAAGGCTAAGAAATGGAGTTCATATGAAAATGTAAGAAAGGAATAAACTTTTTAATGGTAGGTTCTAATATTTTTTTTGTAGTTTTAAGTGGGGAAGAACTGAGAAATTATAGAGGAAGAGGTGCTTTGGGTTTCCATGAGTCCTGCTGCTGGGGGCAGCACCTGCTCCTGCCTTTGCCTTTTCTCTATCCACATCTCTATGAGTCCTGAGGACTCTTCAGGCTGCCATTAACTTGTTTTTAAGCCAGGAGAACTGACTGCAATTTCTGTTTCAGCTCACCTTCAGCCTGTGCCAAGGAGAAACAGTAATAGAACAAATCCTTTCCATTCTAATATAAAATTCTTCATATATATAACGAAAACTGAACTGCTAACATACCACAAACCTTGCTCTGTCAACATATTCTCACACCTTGTACTGACTGACATCACATCTGACAAAAGCCAGTTAGGAAGAAAGGCTTTAGAAACGCCTCTGAATAGTAATCCTCACAAAACTTCAGTAAGATGGTGCAAAATAAACCAAAACAGGGTTCAGGTAAACAGGGCACACACTACCAGTGTATTTTTTTCATGTGGCTGTAGAAATCCTCTGGAGTTGACCATTGGGGGACAGTTCTTTCAGCAATTTGGAGCATTTCTCAGGGGAAATATCATTCTAGCTTTTTACCTGTTTTTTTGCTGTAAGACCCAAGAACTTGCTCTGAGGTGTTTCCTTTCCCACAGGCAAATGGAAAGTTAATATTTTATATGAAGATGAGCACAGTCCTCTGAAGCAGCTTAATGTATTTTTTACAATTTAAATGTCATTGCATTACCAGCACAACAGGTCACATTTGCCCAAGGGTATTTATGTTGACAAAGTGATAGGAGAGCTACGACAGGCTCAGAACAAGGTAAATATGCTGAACATATTTACCTTGGGAATGGCTTCTCCAGAGGAGCTAAACACAGCTCAGAGCCTCCTTTAACATCTTAATGTGTAATTGAGGTAAGCAACTGGTGAAGTCAGATATGAATTGTATGACACACATTTAATGTGGGGACAATGACAAGAAAAATTTACAGAATCTGAGCCTGCCTGACTACACAAGTAACCTTCCTTCCCACTGTGGTCCATGCCTGCCAAGCTGTATTTCTTTACCTTTTGTATTTGCATCCAGTTCAATCCAGGGGCAGCAAGTGAGTGAGAAGACACCAAGAAAGCACACAGAGGATAGTGAAAATACAAAGGACAAGCACATATTATTTTCTGCCTTCCAGAACCAAACCTTAGAAACCCCTGAGGCTTTCTGGAGTGAGTAGGGGTACGTAGGTGCTGACAAGGAGTTTCAAGGTCATCACTGCCATGGAGAATGGGGGTGATCTCTTGGCCCTTTGGGTGCTTAATGACTGGGAGTTATGAGAAAGTCTCAGATCCCCCTTGGGCCTCGTGAGTTTAATATGGGGATTCTAGACCCGTGTAACCAAGAGGAACAAGACTTGGTATAACTCAGGGTGGCTGAATGTGGACATAGCTCTTCTGTAGTACCTAAAATACATTTTTTTCTTCTGCTGTCAAGAGAGAGCTTTTGTCTCTGCAGCTGATAGAGTAAATTGGCCTTCAACCTCACTCAGCACACTCAAGCCTGCACACTTTCCAGGTGAGACAAGGGTGAAAGAAGTAGCTGCTACTTGCTCTGCTTTCTTATTAGAACAAAACAAATGTGCTGGGGAGCTGGATCATCAACTGCCTCATGATACATGCTGCAGTCAGGCAAAGCAGATGTAAAATGCCATCTCCTTCAACTGGGACAGTGTAAACTGTACATTCACACACTTTGCTGAAGGTATGTGAATATGCAAGGTGCTAAGCAACAGTAAATTCTTCCTGAAATCTTTAATCTGTACACTTATAGTATTTAGGGTATATAAAAGGCAAATTAGATCTGAGTGGAGACTGAAATTAACCATCTCCCCAAATTCTGATTTCTCTTTGACTGTTTTTTTCTAATCTACCCCCTACAAGAGGATAGTGACTTATTATGACTTTAAAGCCTGACTTTTTCAGTAGGATTTTGTGTTTTAAATGAGAATTTATTTCATGTCAGGGAATTCCATGATTTGACAGCCACAGCAAAGAAAGTGTAAAAAACTGGGTTTTGGGCTGAAAGGACATAGATTTAAAACAACCACTGCACCTTTTTCCTCAGTAATGTAATTGCATAAATGTGGATTTGTAGAAACATACAATTGAGGTGTGGAGGTGGGAAAGACAATGTTCTTGCCTAGGGGAATAAATGTGGTATAAACACTTTCCTTGTGAATACACCTATTCCTGTCATATTCATCTTTTTAAATGTATGCATTCTTTAGAAACTGCAGTAAGTGCTACCCTTCACTTGTCTGAGGGAAAGATTAACTCCTTAGTATTCTATTTGTATTTTGAAGTCTGGAGAGAAGGGAGTGCTGTGTTAGTACACTGGTATTTAAAAGATGTTTTACAACCAGCTTGTCATTCAACCTACACAATAAATATAAAAAAATCAAGTAAAACTTTTTAGTTTTAATTTTATAATTTATAACCAGATGGAGATGCAGGGGAGGAAGATTAAAATTTCTGGGCTGGACAATGAAATGTCTGAGGAGCCCTGGACATTTGTGGCCAAGGGCCATTTCTGTGCATTGTTCCAGATGCTGGTGATTTCATGGCAGCCACAGTCCTGCCCCTGTGGCCTCGTGAGTGGTCCTGGCCTAGCAGCCAGCCAGTGGGGGAAGCATCCAGCCTCTCCCCCATAAACTGCCCAGATAATGAGGGTAAGATGTTCTGTTTGTCTAAATCGGTTCTTGCTCTGTGGCAGTGGGAAAAAGGCTGCTCAGCCACAGAGGAGCTGTGAGGCAGCAGAGGATCTCAGAGGACTGTCTATGTACTTAACTAGATGAATAGTGAGTCAGTGGGGCATGGGAAAACAGCTGTCACATTTATCTTCCTCACACTAGCAACTGAGAGTCATTACCAGGATCTAATACACCAAAGGATGCTTTGAACAGAGATCATCCTCATTTATTTGTCTACACATACTTAAAATGTTGCTTTGTGGTCTAAGTTACTGGCACAGAAGGAAGAGTTTGGGCTAAAATTATTTTAGGGACTATTTAAGTGAGGGAGATTAAAGCTGATCTGTTCTTTTCCAGTATCCTCTTTCTCATTGTACCATGGGGAACCTGTTTTTGTGAGCTAATCATCATTTTTCTTAAACATATAGAGAAATTACAAAGGATAATTAGATCTCAGGGGCACCTTAATTGTCCCAATTACTCGGCCAGTTTTGACAGCCAGATCTGATGAAGAGAGATCTGTAAGCATAAGACAACATTTCATGTGGTACTTGGACAATACTCATGGTGCAGCTATAACAATCAAAGTATCTGTGTTTAAAAAGATACTACATGCAGAATAAAACTGGAGGAGAAAAAGAGCTTTGGTGAATTATAAGAAATTCTTTACCGAGTCAGCCTTCTGCATGAGATATACAGCATTAGCACTAAATCAATTATAATTAAGTTGCACGTAACTAAAATTGGCAAATTCAATTTCTGCAGTGTTTCATTATGGCTTAGCTGCTGTAATGATAGATGGAATTACGCCACCTTCTACGAGACCTTCCAGATGTAGTCATTATCAAACATAATTTTACTTTTTACTTCTTTTTTTTTTTTTTTGTAAATTAAACAAAATATAATTGTCCTGCATCAATGATGAGGTTACTTGCTCTGGTACAACAGACCCCTGACATCACATTGGGGTGCACAGGTGCTAAGGAGCCATTTCAGGTTTTTTAGGCATAATGGACATTTTTCAGTCTTAGAGGATGAAAGCCAAATATTTGAACTCATAGGCCTAATGCTAGTTTGAATTAAAAATTTAAAAAAATAGGTGAAAGTGCAGACACTTCCACTCTCTGTAACTTCTAAAAACGAAACAATTATCCTCTTCTGTTGGAAGGCTTTGGTGTTAGCATGATTTCAAGAACAAGATTAATGTTGAGCACATGCTTATACCCTATCTTCTAGAAGTGCTTTCTTGAACTGAGATCATGGAAAAGGGTATAAATATAAACAGAGCCTTTCTCTTATTCTGTCTGAAATTCTATTACACCCATAACAAGGTTTTAACATCTTGTCCAAATGAGCAAAATGTTATTCTCATCATTAAACTGGCAGTTGCACAAAGGCAGCTGAATCAGATACAAAACCAAAGCTCTTTCACAAGGGTATTCCTCAGGGTAATCAGGGAGCAGGCAACCATAAATTAAAGCAAAACTTTATTTCCTTCTTCCTAAATCTCCAAATCATTTTTTTTTTTTTAAATCACCTTTTAACAAGAAAGGTAGAGCAGAAGCTAGTAAAAATATCTATGTGTAAAATGCAAATATTTTATATAGCTTTATAAGGTAGAAGAATTCAGATTTTTCAGCTCAGGGTTTTCAGTAAAAAAATAGCAAGAAAAAACCCCAACCAGGTTATAATTGATAAAAATAAAGAGTGGCTTTCAGAGTCTCTGAAGTCACGAGGGGCCTATCTCTGCCCACATTGGAATGCAGCACAAGACACATCTCCATGATGAACACCAGCACTAGGCATAATCCATAGCTCCTGTTCCTAATAAAAATTCATTCATTGTGTGAACTAAACATGGCAATACAGTCAAAAGCTCGGTACTGATCCAGTCTTGCCCATGCACACATCATCTGTCACACTGAGACCCACTGGCAGATTGGCTCTCAAAGAAAAAGCATCTTCATGCTAAACCTTATGTTACTGTAAGCCACTCTAGGCAACCAGTGGGGGGCCTGTCCAATCCTTTTCTATCAAATATGTTTTACTAGAAAACAAAAGTTATTAAAAGCAAGAAACGTAACAATCAGCTTCAAGGTTCAGCTCACCTCTGTTTACTGCTCTGATTTCAGAGATTAGCCTCTGTTTCCTACAAAGAGACTAAGAATCAAAGCAAAATAACATTTATCCAATGAAAATTGGATAAATCATTTACAAGTAGTTTGAGATTTTGGTCTTAAAGTTTCATCATGACAAAAAAAGCCCTTCTCTCATTTCAAGTGTATTCAAGTGGAAATTATGTGTAAACTGGCCTTATCACCTAGAAATTCCAGACCATTGGAAACTATCACAAACAGATGTAAAACCTGTTATCAGCGAGAGAGTTGTGCATTGAACATAATCCTTGGGGAGGATGACATATTTTATAATTTCTTTGGACTCAGGTTACATGGCGACTACATGGGAGACTGTATCACAAAAAAAAATTACACAGCCAAAGTAATTAGTAAATGCAAAGATGTCAATTAATCTTGTCAAATAATCTTGACAAATAATCTAATCCTGCATGCTTGATGTAGCTAAACCCCACTGTGTATATATCACACACCAGCAGGATGAGCGAACTGGAAAATTCATAGGCAAAGCTTGAGAGCCACAATTCATAGAATCACAGACTACGAGGTTGGAAGGGGACCTCAGTTCATCTGTTTGTGACACATATAAGCATTGAGAGCCAAAAGCTA
This sequence comes from Corvus brachyrhynchos, assembly GCF_000691975.1. NCBI lineage: Eukaryota > Metazoa > Chordata > Aves > Passeriformes > Corvidae > Corvus > Corvus brachyrhynchos. The sequence goes on from NW_008238644.1 coordinate 1,871,063, forward strand.
CTCATTATTTTGCAAATAAAAAGAAAATAGTGTCCTCATGCCTACAAGGTTCAAGCACCTTTCCTAGTTTTTGCTAACTTAGCTTTAGTATCAATTTTGTTGTTACCTAGAAGTGCAAACTATACATTCTGCCCAAAACCAGCTTGCAGTCACTTAGTAGCATCAATCTTATTTCCTGGGTGTCATTAGGATTCATATCCATCATACTCTTGGTGGAGGACAACAGATCAAAGGGAGAACACATTTGCTTGTGCCAGGGCACAAATCCATCCATTTTAACTTTTTATCCAAGACTGAAACCTGCCCTGTTTAAATCCTGTAGACATCAGCCAAGCATACATCTTTTACAGGATGAAATAGTAGTGCCCAGACACTAATTCTGCTCTCCTAGTTGCTCAGTTTGCTTCCTTCTTGGCATTTTAAAATCTCAGAGTACAATATTTTTTTTCAATAAATATAAATAACAAGTGCCCCTGGACTCCACCACAACAGTGAACACAGTAGAAAGCACCTGGACTCCTGCTTATCCATTTGTGCCCTTCTCACCAACAACCTGTGCCATCAGGAGTGATTCATGGGGCTCTGCAGAGCTCACTCTGGCACCTGCCTGGGTGTTTGCACTTCAAGCACGTTTGGCTGAAGCTGACACTGCCAGCCATGGATGGTTGCTGCAGGAAGCCCACTGGAAATGGGCAGTTCATGCTAATGAGCTCAGTGCTGCTGTCCCTCGGGGGAACTGTGAGTCTTATTTAAGTCTGCTGAACATTTCAGAGACAGAACAGCACACGTGTCCCAGCCTCAAGTGCTCAGCTACCCTGGGCCATCAGTTTTCTAATTCCCATTAGTTAGCACTTAATGCCAGTGGCAGTGATGTTTTAAGCATCGATTCCTGCACACAGATAGTACTTAAATTTTGGTGCTGCCCAGGACATCTCAGATAGTAGGTGGCATAATTTAGTTCTCTATCAAATTGATGAGAATGTTGCTGCTTTCATTGGTATGTAGTAGAGTACAATTGATCAAGTATCCCTATTAAATTCTGCCAACACGATTGAAAATCCCAAAGAGAATTTCACTGTAATACTTGCCTTGCGTTGGCAAAGTACACATGGAAATTTGATAGCCTACCTGATTTTTAATCACTAGAAGCAGAATTAATCCATTTCCAGGGAACCTAAAAGAAATTTGTCAGCCAGTCAAGTTAAAAAAGGGCTTAAAGAGGGCTGATCAATAAGGTTGCATTTCACCCCAGGTTGCTGTGATTTCATGTACACCTGTAGAAGTCAAATAAGCCATACAAATGTCAAATTGCTAGTTTTTAGTATATACTTTAACATGTGCTGTGGATGTCTGAATAGATTATTGAAGGTAAATGATGCTGAGTCCAGAAAAAAAGCCCTGCACAAGGACAGTTTATTGAGCAAAACTTATGTATTGCCATTGTTAAATATATCTTTTTGTGTCTCCAACCTTTCTATATAATCTGCTTCATATCATAACTCTATTTTAACTGTACTTTTCCCACTCCTTCCTCTTAGTTTCCTTTTCCCTACTCACCCATCCCCTCAAGGAGCAATAAAGATAAGCTACACTTTTTACTCCAGATTACATGTGGCAGTAGTGCATATAGCTGATCATACTGCAATCTTACAGCAATCCAAGCTCAGTCTGCTTCAAAATGTCCCACTTTCCTGTTGAGTCTGTATGTCTGAGCAAGAACAAATGACCCACACTTGCAAGGACTAATTTTGTCTTCAGCCAGTTCATAAGGATTTTTCTAAGGGAGTAGGAGCAAGGTGACCTCCCATTGTCCTGAGGACAGATTATATTCATATAATACAGAGGCAGGCAAAGAAATGCTGCAGAAAAAAACAAGCATGTGGAGGACAGCCTAGGAAAGAAAAGAGCAAAGGAAAACTTCTGAGAAGGCCAGAGCCTCCTCCCAGATTGGGAACTGTAGGAACAATAGGAGCTATTTCCTCTCTCCCATGAATTAGAAAAATGAGCACTTGCTCCCATTTCTAAGGTTCTCCACAAATAAAAATTTATAGCTTAACTTAATAAGACTTTAGAATTAATTTCTTAGGTTTATATTCAGTAGAATTTGCATTAAACACAAGAATATACAACATGACAGCAGATAGGACAGGTAAAACTACTTACTTCTGAAAACTCTGGCAAATAAATGTCAGTATTTTGGAAAATTTACCTTTTAAGCATCAACTCTATCACTGTTACCACTATTAATTCTCTCTCTGAAGGCAGGTAAGGGTATTGGGTTCTTCCTGCTAGAAGCTGGATGAACATATACCAAAGAAAGTTAGTTTCAGACTTTATCCTCTAAGAGATAATATTTCCTGAGGGAAAATAGATAAATACAGTGCAGAAAGCAGAAAAACGTGCCAAGGGCAGGCTAAAAATTATCAGCCAGAAATATTCTCAGAGTAAATGTAAGTTTTTGAAAAACTATTTTTTTAAATGAGCAGTATATTTTTTTATTAGAAAACAATTGCATTTGAAATAGCTCTAAAATAAAAAGGGGCAAGAAGCAGGCTTAGCTCCAACTTATCTGAAAGTGAACAAAACCTACCATCCTTTTGTCAATCTTTTGATAACTTTGTCATAGGAATATTTCTAGGAGATGGATCAGAAAAAACTTGTGTGGGACCAATAAGGTTTTAGGAGTCATTTATGGGTCAATTTGTGCAAATATAGCTGTGTGAAAATTGAACAACTTAGATCATTGATAAAACAATGCTGTGAACAGATTGATTTTAAACAAATGAGTCAGCTCAGAGAAGCACAGGATGGCTGCTGTGTGAAGGCCCTTCTGGACACCATCTAGTCCCACCCCAGCTCAGAGCCAGGAGCAGCTAGAACAGGCTTCTTGGGAACATGACCAGTTTAAATTTTTAATGTCTCCAAGAATGGAGACTGCACAGCCTCTCTGGGCACCTTGTTCCAGTGTGTGAGCATCCTCACAGTGAGGAAGTGTTTTCTTATGTTTAGATGAAATTTCCTGTATTTCAGTTTGTGCCCATTGCCTCTTGTCCTCTCACTGTGCAACACTGAAAGTCTGGTGTAGATGCAGAAATGCTGCTAGCAAGGATTTTCTTGCTATTTTCTAAGTCCGTGAGAGACTTTTCTCTCTCACAGAAGAGGTAGCAGAGTATGTAAACAACCAAGCCACCTGCAACCTTGGAAAGTCTTGTTTATGGTACAGCAGAAAAATATTTTGACAATGGATGTTTTAGGATTTTAGCCAATCACGCCCAAGGGGAGGCTGATCCTTTGTCCAAGTAGACTATGAAGAAAAAAGTCTATAAAAGAGTTTGTAAAATAATTAAATAAATCAATCTTGCTGCACAATTCCTGCCTGCTGGATCTTCTCTCCTCCTCCTCCCTATGGCTGCGGGACACGGTGATATACCCTAGGGCCCAGGCCAGCAGTAACAGTCTTGTTTCACCTTCTTTTCTCCCTCCATCAGTTATTCTTACACAAGGAGAAGATCTCTGTGACTGTCCTTTTCTGCAGGCTGAACAGTCCCAGCTCTCTCAGCCTCTTCTATGACAGCTGCTCCAATTCCTCAATCATCTTAAAGACTCTTTTATACTCTGTGATATCTACTGTTAAATTTAAAATCAATCCATTTTCTCCACCATGTTTATCAGGTTTTTAAAGTTCATTTATTCCCAAGAGTGAATAAAGGCTGTCCCTATTGTCACTGCCTAAAAAAAAATGGAGAAAGGACGTTTTCCTCCCTTTAACAGCAATCAATTTTAGACTGCACCTTTGTAATACTTTGGGGCTATTAAGTGTGACTGAGCTACTATCTTAGAGTGATTGCTCGTGGTATGTTTGATCACATGAAGATGTTGTCTTTTACTTTTCTAAGTAGATAGTCTTAAAACATGAATCCTGTTGAGCATAATGGTGGACTGAAAACTATGCAACCAATTAGGCAAAAAATATTGAAGGGAAAGAATTCATTAATAAGTCTCTTGAGATTTAATGCCCATATGGGCCTGTAGACTTCTTTCAGAATAAATACTTTGATGAGCTGGTCATGTCTGTTCTTTAATGTCTTTATATTTAATCTTATCATTGAAATTCAATTGTTTTCTCCTGGGTTTGCAGGAGTTCTGATACCCTGAAAATTACACAATCCCCTGGGAAGTTTCTTTACTTATACTTTTACATACGGATAGCTTGAGGGAGGATGTCTTTCCTTCTAAGTGATTACCTTAAGTTTTGAGATCTATTCATTCAGCTGGGTGCACCTTTTGGTCTCTCCCTCAGGAGTATTATTGCTGTTTATCTGTCTTTATCTGCCCTTTGATCTTCACACAAGCAGAGAAACCACAGGATGGCCAGAAATGCCTTTGTTCCCTAGATTTGGGCAGTAGACCCCTGGTGACTGGGCAGTGTTAGATAAATGTTTTTGCCTTCTATTTTAACAAAGCATTTTACTGTGGCCAGTGTCCTATCACAAGAGCAGTTCTAGTCACAGATTAGAAATCCAGTGTGGGGAATGTAGCTCAACCAGAGAAAAAGCCCTGTGCCATGTCTGCCCCAGCAGAGTTTCTGATAGCAGAAAGAAAATAGAGATACAGACTGAGCACAGGAGTCATCTGTGACTTCATATGATGGAAGCTGGCAAACAAAAAGGAGAGAACTACAGGTCTGTCAGCCTGACCTCGGTGCCAGGGAAGATCATGGAGCAGATCAGGACAAGCACGGGTCAGGCCCAGCCAACACAGGTTTATAAAAGGCAGGGCTTGCTTGACCAGCCTGATCTCCTTCTGTGACAAGGGGATCCAATTAGTGGAAGAGGGAAAGGCTATGGATATGTCTGTGTGGACTTTAGTAAAGATGTTTCCACAGCTTTCTCCTGAAGAAACTGGCTGCACTATTGAATGGGTAAAAAGCTGTCTTGGAAGGTCAAGCCCAGAGAGCTTCTTCTCTGAAATATCTGTTATGCCACAGCAGTAGATTACACTGAAATTACTCAGTAACTCATATAACTCATCAGACATAATACAGAAAGATGAAACGAATTGAACTGCAGGTTGCAAAACAGAAGTGATAAAAATAAAAAAAAAATAGAAAAACCACTATATGCAAATTAGATGTAAATTCTCTGATGATACATTAGATCTTTCTCTCACCAGTCACTGTTCTGCTTTCTTGCAGATTAGGAAAAAATACACGCCCATGTAATAAAGGTCAACCTTTTCCAATCAAATATAAACATTAATTTTAAAAATGTTTGTTTTCTGATTGTCTCTTTGCTGTGTTCTATGCAAGGGCACATGTTTTTGTCTGTCTTGCTTCTAGCTCTTTTTTTTCCTCTTGCCTTGGAGACAAATGAGAATAACATCCACAAAAGTCAACACAACCTGATACAAAACGTTGGTGGTAATGAAAGAACAGGTGACATTTCAGGCTGACATTTTAGGCTAACATTTTAGTGATGTTTATGAATATTTTAGCTTAAGAATATGTTGAACAAAGATTTTGCAGAATTGGGCCTGAGTTTGAGACTGTTTGTACTGGATTTAGCCAAGTATATCTTACCTTAGCTTCTAGAGTAAGTCATCAGAGACGAGTTCCTGGACAGTATTTCACAGACTGTGTTTTACACAGTATTTCACAGACTGTGTTTTAGTGGTCATAAACAAGTCACAAAATCACACTGCCTTAGACTCACTGGGAACAGCTCTGTCCTCCAACACTGGCCTCAGTAATTTTAACTAATTCTCCTCCCTCTGCCCCAGATGAGCAGAGCTGCTGCCAGGAATAAAAAGTACAGGTGCTGCAGGGATTATGAGAGTGGGAAGAAGAGAGAGGAAAACAGAGTTATGATAATAGACTGGAGCCCTGCTCACAGAAGTTCAAGAAATAGTGTTGCAAAGAAACAAAAATTCTTTAGTTTTTGTTGCATTAGTGCAAGCATTAATTGGAAACGTCCCATTTACAGCAGCTATTATACTGCAAGAAAGCACAACAATTCTGGGACCCGAGGCTAGATATGACACAGAACAATATCTTGTATCACCTGCTATCCACTCAGCCACTGCACTGGACCATCGTGGAACAAACCGCCACCCTACTTCAGCTCTAGAAAATACTGCTATGGTGGTTTAACCTCAAATAAGCACCACACAGCTGCTCACTGATTCTCCTCCCTGTGGGGTGAGGGAGAGAATCAGAAGGGTAAAAGTGAGAAAACTTGTGGGTTGAGATGAGAAAGCTTTAATAATTGAAATAAAATATAGTAATAACTAATAATATTTGTTAATAAAAATAAAAATTGTAATTAAATAGAAAAATTTTTGAAAGGGAGAGAAATAAAACCCAACAAGTGATGCGCAGTGCAATTGCTCATCACCAATGGACTTCTTTTCAGAATCAGAGCTCAGGAAAATGCTGAGGATAACTATAAAGAGAATATATGAATAATCTTTTGTAGTCAGCTGTATTTTTCTTTTTTTTCCACAGTATTTCAAAAGTGACTCTCTGTAGGCTCCAGATAGCAGAAGCTTGCAGAGAAAGGAATCCCAGCGCTACCCCCACCCTCTCTAATCTACTTTTATTACAATTAAAGTATAAATCACAAAATTAAATCTTTCACAAAAGCCTCTATTGTTTTACATTTACTTCTGTTTTTATTCTGAAATTGCAGAGACATTGTTTTCTCGTTTATCATCAGAGATGTTGAAATGTGGGAAGTGACACGACACGGTAAATGTACGGAGGAGCAAAAACCCAATCTTTTGGCTGGCTCATGTTAGCAACTATAATCTGATATTCTTCCTGCAATAGATACATGGAAGAGAGGGCACAATTTAGAAAGTGTTAAATATCCTGCTCCATGCTGCCTACAAAATATTTGTTGACAATTATGGTGAAAGAAATTATAGCCATGGAGAGGTGCCATCAGATAATTGCAATCATTTTTGCTAGCATGTTATAAATAGAGCGTTTCAACCTTCAATTTTAGAATAATTTAAATTAGAATATGAAAATATTTCAATTACAAACTGGGTAAAAAAAATCTCAAAAACAATAAATGGAAACTTCAATTCGTCTTTGAGAAAAATATTTATGGAGGGAACCCTTCCAAAGGATTGTTCCCATAGTTTTTTGGATCAGACACTGAACTGAAAAATCCATAAATAACACAATATTGTTCTTTAACTATAAGCACTGTGTTGTAACATTGAAGCTGTTGCTAAGTCTATTTCTCATGCCTTATGTAACTAGCATTCATTTCAGACAATGATTTTCACTTGTGTGTTTTCAGAAGACTGGATACCTGCTCCCTGCCCATACCTAGAATGATTACATTACAGAAATAATTAATTTAATAAGAATAAAAGTCTTGAGTTCCTAGCTGCTGTTCAAATGGTTTTGAAAAGATTCTCTGAGACATACTGTTAAACTGTAGCAGGAAACATTTACCTGCTAAAATGGCCATTTCCAAACAACAAACCACTCCCTCTTGCACATTTTATATGAAAGAGGAGTTAAAAAATAATACTGAGAGTCTCCACCACAGCATGTTCATGTCTGTTAGCACCTGTCAATATTACTCCTTCCAAATGAAATAATTAATATGTGCAAGACCCACTCTCTGCACTCTGTTGGTGTTACAGCATTCCCAGTCCCACCTCACAGTTTGTTTGTTTTGTGAAACATGGGAACTTTTTAATTTTTCTTCTCTCAGACAGAGTTACAACATGCATGAAGCACAAGAGATGAATTTGTCAGGATTATTACAGTAACAAGATAAGAGATCCTCAGAAGGGAATTTTCTTTCTCAGATGTATAAATATTACAGCGTGATTGAGGTTGGAAATTAGAGTCAGCTTGTCCAATCCCCTACTTATAATAGGTAAAAATAATTCTGTTGTTTTTAAAGGAAAAAGATTCTTTCTGTGCTCTGATTTAAGATGCCATGAAAGTTCATATATTGTCAGATTTATATTCAGGAGACAAGGAAACCTTTTAAACCTAAGCACAGAACCTGGGTCTTCAGAGACTCAATCCAAAGTTCCTAATTATCTCTTTTACCTTTATATCCACTTTCTGCATATTACCATGAAATAGAAATTGGCCATGAGGGAGAAGGCTGCTGATAAAGAGCAGAGAATTCAAAGATATGTGCTGAGATACCAACTGACAACCAGGCAAAAGGTGAAAACTCAGAATGGAGAAGAATGCAGGGAAGGGCACAGAGCAGCCTGGGCTGGTGGCTGTGCATGAAGTGATGCAATGCCGTGAGGACTCCTGGGCTGATGAAACCAAGCTGCAGAGTAGGCAGACCAGGACCAGTGGCTGCTTCTAGAAGGTGGCATTTTTGTACAAATAGCTCTTAAACCCGTGTTGATTTGCACACGTGCACTTGTCCACTGATCCATGATTTGGGATGTGCTCTCTCACACCTCGGTGGTCTGTTTTCCCTCTCTATTTGACAGACTTTATGTTTGCCTTTGAAAAGGTATTTTTGCACCTCAGTGAGACAGAAGCAAAGAAGGAGGGTTTGAAAGAGGCTATCTGCACTACCATGGCAATCTCCTTGGGAGAGAGCTCGGAGGTTCAGCCAGCAGGGCTTTGTCGTGCAGCCAAGTCACTTTTCAAACAGCTTGTCCAGACCCAGAAGCTTTTCCAGCAGCCTGCATGCTGCAGAAGAACACAGGATTATTCTGCTAGAGAGAGGAAACCCGATGAGCCAGAACTCTGTCACTTTATTAAGGAAGAGTTTGTGAGGAAGCTGTGTGAATTAATCAGGGAGGCAGACAGCAACTTGACTAAATCACTGAGGAAGAGTCCTGCAGCAGTAATGAGTTATTGTGTCCCCTGCCTAGGGGGAAAGGAACACGTGTCAGGAGCTGTGCTGACTGTAGAAAATGACCTGGACAAATTACTTGGCAATTTTTCGCAGAACAGGGAAAAAAAAGTATGTGTGACTCTATTTCTCCAGGGAACCATTGTCACTTAACAGTTCTTGGGTGTTTGTTTCCTCCTCAGCTGAAAATCCAAGGATAAACCCAGGATATTTACACTGCTTCTATCCTTTACACAGACAGCAATAGGATTAGGCAAAAAGGAATATAGTCCCTTTTAAAAATCACACCTTTGATAGACAAAACTGATTTGGAATTGTGAAAAGTTCAAGCTGTTTTATTCTGCAAGTGTCAGATCTATGCTGCCAATGGAGACTGCACAAAGCCTGCCTGGAGACCCAGCCATGTAACAGGACAAATAGGAGAATGGATTACTCAAGCTTGGGCATTGAATCATTATTGATGGGGAATCTATGGCAGAGCATACACCAACATATATACCATATTCTCACACAGCACATCCATAACAGCAGTTCACCCTATACCTAACATGCAGGAAGGCTACAGTTAGATATTTAGAAGTCTAATATTCACAAAAGCCTGCAAGAAAACCTTATAAAAGAGACATCAGCAGAAATAATTAGGAAGTTTGAGTCAAAACCTTTAGAGGATTTGCCTAATTACTTTCAATTTTGTAAATACAAGTATTCTAATTTTTAGGTACCTCAGTATTTATATGGGTTGGGCTCAAGATAATTAGCACTGTGCTGACTACTCCAGAAGAGTAAAATTGGGAGTGGGGAGGGATGAGATAAGGGCTGTCACCACAGAAGCCACATTCATGTGACACACATTCATTTTCACACTCATGCAATGACCAACCCTCCCCACCTTTCACTGAGGCTGCATCTGTCAGTGCTGTGAATCATGAGGTGCACTGCTAGAGGTGTCACCACTTTATGGAGCTGAAAAACACAGGGGAAAGTTGTATGACCTGTAGTAAAATGAGAAGTCTCAGTTTGCAAAATGTGGTTCTGTACAAACAGGGATAAAAATCATTCACTTTCTCATCTACCGCCTCTGAATTTTTACAAAGAAGAGACTGTTATAAGACTTCTCCCTAAAATAAACAGTATACAGATTGTGATCTCTGACACAAACATCTAAATCTGCATTTGATGAGAACAAAATACTCTGGGGGAAAAAAAATCTGTTTCTAAAGATGCTCAAGAGTATTTGCTTCTTCATTATTCCACAGAATCTCAGATTTATCTTCAATTATCACACAACTACCAGCAGCTCTAAGGGTGAATCATTGTGTCTATAAAACCTAAGAAATTTGAGAATACTGCTGCATTCTCTATTCATCAGATATGGGGAGGGAGAGCTATAGCTTTAGCCTACATCAGGGAGAACCAAAGCTTTATTTTTGTTTTGTTACAGATGTCACCACATAAGCAACTCCAGAGGAGAAACTTCCAGTAATCTTCCTAAGAGAATTAGGAAGTTTATGAAAACTGCAATCTTATGCTTCTTTATCAGTGATATAGTTGGGTGTAGGGCTTCAGGGTTTTTTAAATCTTTGCTGATCTGATATTTCTTCCTTGTTTGTCTGGTCTGCAATATGTTCCTCACATCATCTCTGAGTATGTTCCTGTGAAAGAGATGGTTTTAACCCTCTCTGGCAAAAGTGCCACTGAGACACAGTGGGAATTGCCTGTGTCTCATAGCAACTGCCCAGAAGGCTTGATCTGTTGAGAGCTAAAAGGACAGTGGCAAGGAGTGGGGTTTGTCTGTTCTACTTCCTTCTAAAATTCACATGGGGGTATAACCAGGCCCAGGCAAACACCTGGGACAGTGTGAAGCACTTCCAGTGGCTATTTCTAGAAGAAGAGGACTGCTATTAGCAAGGCTGTTTTAATCTCCCAGGCTCTGGTTGAAGCCTGTGGTCCATAAGGTATCCAGCTGTGTTTCCAAGATAATCTGTATTTCACAATGAATGTAGCACGCTAGTTCATCAAGCTGAATTAGGTCCTACCACATGCTCTGGTGCTTTAACTTCCTTCCAACCTTGTTCTGTACTAGCTGACTCATTCCAGCACACAGTTGAAGCTAAAGGACGTAGCTTGTGTAAATTTATATTTAAAACAGCATTGTGTTCTTCATTTGTGTGGGGTAGCAGTTCTCTCCTTAGCACAGGAGATAACTGTTTGAGGAATGTGGCAGCCCTTAGCAGTTATTGCCTTTCCAGTCTTCCAGCAAAATTTCAAGAAAGAAGCAACAATCACCCGCCCATCACCAATCACTTTTTCCCACTGAAATCTCTTCCCTCAGAATGCGTCAAGTGAAAAAAATTCCTCAACTCTCATTAGGGGGTTATTGTCTGTACTTGAGGATGTAAAAAAGAAAATACAAACCCCTATTGCTAGGCTAAGAAAGTATTCCCTTCCTGAGTGTCTAAATGTTAATCGGATAAAATAAAAGGCAGTGCTAATGGCTGATTTAAACCCAAAAGCCCAGAGCCATTTGCATTCAGTACATTCACCCAACTAAGCCTCTCTGCTGAAGTAGGGGAGATGACGCAGTTTTCAGCAACAAATGTGAAGCCTAACACAACTGGCTAAGTCAAGGACAAAAAGGAAGTCCAGTTTGCCTTCGTGATTTTTAATAGCCCTTTAATTTTGCCTAATGATGATGTTTGTTCTTTAATACAATCTTCCTCTGAATGGTTGGGGTTTCTACAGCAGCAGTGGAAAAACACACAGGGAGCTCTCTCCTTAAAATCAGCCTGACCTGAGTGGAAGGGAGGGAGTTTACTGGCTTATAATAATAGAGTAATAATCTTTATTACACTGCATTTTTTTCACATGGAAATCAAGGTTCATTTGGCAGTCCTGGCCTTAAAGAATCCATCAGCTGCAGAGTCAGGTATGAACCATGAACAGTGGTATTACAGAGTCTGTACCCAGTTTATTTTATCACTACTGCATTTCTGATTTAACCCCACCTCCCAGAGAGTTTCATGCTTGCAGGGGTCCAACAAGCAGGACAGACAGAAGATTGATCTGAGTTCCAACTTTTATTTTTGGCATACTACCTTGAGAGCTGATGTATTTCTTCATTACTTCTCTGTATGTAACCCCCAAGTGATAAGTGCATGGAAAAACCCAAACAAGAAATAACCTGAGTAATGGAAAACCAGAGGTTTCCTTTGCAGACAGTGATAAAAAAAAATGTTTAATTTCCATTCCAGCCAGTGTGCAGACAGCCCAGGTTGGCTTTATCTGACAGGGCATCTGAGCTATGTTCTTGCACATCATTTACCACTCTGAATTTTAACCATGAAAAGTGTACTGACAAGGGAATTTGTTAAGAACTTTTATTTAACTTGTCTGTGCTATTGCCACATCTTTGACTTCCTTGAAAATGATAGGCAGTATAGTAAACCTGCATAATATAATTTACCTTTATTTCCATGTGCTTTGAGCCAGGGCTTCCCAGATGCTCCCAAAGGTCCCACACAGCCTGCAAAAGGTTTGCAATGAAAGTCCTTGTTTGAGAGGTTGCATTTCATTTAGGCATTGCATTGAAGATGAATTTGGTTATATAGCATTCCTAACCTGATTTCTTATGTTTATGCAGACATTTGTGAACAAAACTTATAAATCCCTGCTCGAGATTTTCTAAATATCAACTCCTTTCTTTTTAAATTACAAATGTTCATTTCTGTTGAAAGACAACATTTTTGGCAAAGTTAGAACAAAAACAGCTGCAGGTCTTTGATTTATGAAAGAATATAAAAAACACATATTCTGATGCCCATTTCAACAAGTGAGGGCCTCTTATATTTTAGAAATCAGCATCACTATGATAGTGCTCTTTATGATTACAAAGATAAAAATCTCTGCCCAACAGCATTAGTGAGATATAAAGGCTGACAGATCCTGAGGTCAGGTTTTAAGGCTAAGAAGGAGTGATTTCTGTGAATATATATGAGAAAAAACAGATAGAATTGATATTGGAAAGGAGTCCAGTAGTGTGTATGCTGTGTGAATTAACGTGGTACTTTTCAAGACATTTTCTATTGCCCACACTACTCACCTTTTACCAAAACTTACAACATTATTAGTAACATATTGTAACACAGAAAACAACAAAAAAATACCACATAGGCTTAAATTTGTAGTGGAGGAAAGAGTTGCAAGGAATAGACAGCAACAAGGAAAGCATATCCAAATCAGAAACTGTAGTTTTTACATCACATTATATTTTCACCTGACATTTGTTTTAATCCCTGTATCATCCTCAAGTGATGAAGTGCATGTTGAAGGCATAAATCTAGAAGGATTATCACTGCACAAATATTTTTGATAGTAGTTCTATCTTGGAGGAAGTGAGCTGTGGCAGGGCCAATAAATTTTAAAATTGTGTAAGTGTGGTGAAAAAATTAAAAATGCAAAGCTGCCCTCACACCTGGGCACAAACTTTACCTTCCATCACAGGTATTCCTTTCAAAGAAACTCATGGCTTGGTTAAATGGAATAAGATCAAATGGTACACTGATAACACAAAAACTGGTGTAGGGACTGCCTATTTGTTTAGAAAGAACTATTAGAAAGAACTATTTTTGCTGTTTCTCTGACCCCTCCTCCAAAGATTCCCAGCTCAGTCTGCTAAATTCTCAGTCTTCTTGCTCCTTTCTCTGGTTACCATGAAGGAATTGCATCTTGCAGCATGAAAGCAGCCCAGTGTGTTCCTCCTCACAGCGCTTGCCAAGAGGAGTGCTTGGACTTTGCAGGAGAGAAAATGGATTTCTTTGATGCCTCAGTGCTATCCCTCGGTGCTGCAGCCCAGCACGGGAGGGCTGGGGAAGCCCTGCAGATGCTCCACAAAGCTCTGATTCCCAGGATGGAGAGCAGCAGCTGAATTTCCACACAAACCCAGTACCAGTGATCGTGCCCATGCTGTGCAGAGGTGTTATATTACCCTTGTAGTTGTCAGGGGGACTCCAGATGCTTTTGTATCATCTCTGAATACTGAGCTTGAAGAACCTGGATGTAATCACTGGGAGCTTCTTCTCTGAGAGATTAAATATGCAATATTTTATAACCCAGTTTAAACATGTCCCATGCAAAATTCAGGATTGGATTTCAATATGTAATTTTCTTTTAATTTTTAACAAAGTTCTTGCAATGATTTCTTATTTTATTATCTGTATCTATGGAATGATGAACAAATCAAAATATTAAAATCTACAGATAATTTGATGTTTAATCATTAATCTAGTCTTGTAAAATGAAATTTTAACCAATCATAAATTTAGATGTAATCAGAAACTATATCCGTCATTATTTCCTTAGACTGCTGAGTTGTCAAATAACTGAAATCCATTATCCTTACACAAACTTCTCATTTCCAAGGCAATTCAGTCTCTAAGCTCTAAAGAGCTGCCAGTTAAATAAGTACAGTTTTCTTTTAAGCATAAGGAAGAGAAAACTAAAAATTCAAAATGAAGAACAAAAAGAGAATTATGGAACAGCAACAACATGAAATTAAATCAAACATTTTTTTAAAATATAGGCATAAATTCTGGACAGAAAAAAATTTAAAAAAAAGAATGTTTGGAAGAGCTCTTGAATATTATTAGTAAACTCCACTGATTAAGAGACTTGCATCCAACACCTTTTGTCATTCATGAATGGACTCCTTTAAATGAATCTTCAGACACTTTATTTCACTTTTTGCAAATCTACTCGCAACAAGGTTCAGAAATAATACAAAGAGAAGCCTTCATGAAAATAAAAATAAAATAATAACTGATTTTGGAGGAAGGGAAATGGACAACCCTCATTTGCTCTTAAAGGAAATCTATTCCATTGATCTAGCTTTTAGAGCTTGGCAAAAAGAGTGAAAATATATGGATTATAGATCCACAAATGGAGGTTTCATTTTGAGCTGCATTGACTTTCAATTTGTGGAATAGGTTGTGAATAAAACCAAAAAAACAAACAACCCCTCCCAAAAAACCTCAAACAAAACAACACAGTTAAAAGTGGTGGATCTTTGC
>NW_008238644.1:1886063-1950547 GCF_000691975.1 Corvus brachyrhynchos
CTTTCCCTTTTCTCGTTCCAGTGCAAGGGGAACTACCATCTATTTACTGTTACTCCTTTTTCTGAATTTTTCCAACTTTCCAATTTTTTAGAATTTGTATTCCCTCCTCAGCCTTCATTTCTATCCCTCCTTTCTGCTCTCTAACCTCTTTTGTTTCTTTGAATCTGGGACGATTTTGCAGGATGGTTGATTATTAGACAATATTACAAGAATTGTGAAACAATTTTTGTGTGCCTGTGTAAACTCAGCTATGGAAGAGTCTCAGAAAACTGCATCTTACTGGGGTCCTTCCCTCAAAGGGTAAATGCAGACAGTCCTGTGGTTCAATAGAGCTTAAAAAGTCAAAAGTGTGCCTAAAAGAAGTTAGAGATGTAGCTAATTTGGAAATTTTGGTCATGAAAATCTGTCTCTTCAATACCAAATCTCTTTGATGTCACCATTTCTCAGCTGAGTTTTTTAATCAGTCTGGATTGCTGTTTTTGTTGCTTGTTAGTACTTTCTTTTCCTCCAAAGTCTGTGTGGCAATACCTTAGGACAGCATTGTCCATTGTCCATTTAGAAAACCAATTTTCACAATGGATAAACATTGTACAACTATCAGTCTAGGAGCTTTAGAAAAGAGTGTCAAATGCTGCTGGGTACTGTCTAATTTCTTTTAGACCAAACCTGAGGGACTGAAGATTCTAGTTGGTCACAGTGCACCAACAGTACATGAGGTTCTGGCACATGAATGACAAATCATGAAAAAATTAGGCTTTTTTTTCAGATATTCTGCAGCTGCTAAACTGCACAGATGGGGTGGGAGAGAAAGGTTAAAATTTACCTTTTTTGTTTAAAAAGCTCTCTTTGTCATTGGACTAGAGAAGGAGAAGGACAGGCTGTGCTGTTAAAGACATTCTCACACAAATTTTTATTACCAGATCAAACCCTCCTTGTCATCATGTACTACTTTTATGGACATTCTTCCCACACTTCCACTAACAGTATCAATGAACTGTTTATTGCCTCTTGATACAACTTTCAGTTTTGTTTTTACAACAGATTTCAAAAAATACTTTGTGCAATAGTCTAAAGTGAGGACATATCATCTGGTTCTGTACCATATAATATTCTTCTATTCTCTCTCATCCCTTCATGCATTCCAGTGCTGTCTTTGCCTTTTTGACCACAGCTGGCTATTAAAATGTTGCCTCAACTACTTGCAGTTGAAAGGATTGGTGGTTTGGGGTTTTTTGAAGGCAGGGAAAGGCATGTGGTACTATGGCTCAGACAGCTGGGCTACTGCTGTGCCTCTCACTTATTCTGTTCATCCCATTCACAATTCAGACAGCTGTAACTCAAAACACGTCCAACATAAGGGAACTGAAGTCAGGAGGTGGCTGTGTTGTGCAGACATTGATGTGAGCACTGCTGAGCAAATGTCTGTGTGCCTGGCTGCTGCACATCACCTGCTCCCCTAAAAGGAGGTAATTGCAAGCAGGATTCCAGCAGGCTGGGTTTTGACATGCTGAATCCATCCCCTTCTGTGTCACGGGCCTTCAGACAGATTAAAAATTATTCATGTGGCAAACATCTGGATTTACATGGGAGCCAGTAGAGCCAATCTGTTCTGGCACAGAGAAAGGACATGTGCAGAATAGAGCCAACAACCTTAAATCAGAACCTGGTAAGGGGCAGGCCAGCACCACTACCCTGTCCAGCCAGCTGGAAAAGTAGAATCTAGGAAGAGGATTACAAAGAATTCCAAAGATTTTAGGGGAAGGATTATTTTGTCTGCTCCATGTCACGTGGACAGTATCTAGCACCTTCACAGAAGCTTGTTGTCTAAAACCATAATAAAGTATGTTGTGTTCCTAGGACAGATTTATCAGGAAGGAAATGAAATGAATCAATATAAACTCCAAAACAAAAGAGCAGCATCTGACAGGGCTTGCAGGAAAGCAAACAAAAGCTTAGAACACTGCTAATGTTAACACTTACATTTGGGCCAGCTCTAGCAGGAATTATCTGTCACCATCCAGAGGCAGGAACAACAAATTGTACTCAAGCCTGTGGGAAACCATAGTTAGAATTCATCTGACACAAGCAATGGTTAGAACAAAAGAAAATTTTAATCTAGGACTAAAAGGGTGTAAAATTGTAAGAGATAACTTAAGAGAACTCAGATTCTGCTAGGTTTTCACATATATTTTTGTGTATTTATTTGCTCATTTAGATACACATGCAATTGATAAGAAAATAGCATTTTCACAAAGGTGTTCAGTAAGGAAGAGGGATGGGTCTCTTTGCAAGCACCTGCCAGCATTCCTTTCCCCACGATACATGCCAGGCTTAGGAGAATATTCTTAAAAATATCTGCAAACATGCCTCACAATCTTGCTTCTTTCATGATACAAAACTGTTTTCTGAGTATTTAATTTGCTTTTCGTTTCACTGGAGGAACCAGAGATTGGTGAAAGATGTTGTAGAAAAGATGGAGTAACTATCAGGCCCTTTGAAAGCCAAAATCTTATGAAGGCAAGTGCACAATCTGAAGGCATGAGATCAGCTCCCCTTGGTTTTTGGTGGATCCAATATTTGTATGTACCTGTGAGATGACATCATGATGCTACCTCCAGTGGAGGAAACATTTGTTTATGTTCAATGATCAGCAATCAGCCTTCTTACTCTCTTCCAAACAACTCTTCCTCTGATATTTTCAACATCAGAAACACTGATTTTTCACAACTTTTTTCCTGGGAAAAATATTTCTATCACTCAGCAAATGGTGGTTTCTCCATGGATTACACTGATCCGTGTTATGGCGTGGTTGGCTCAGAAGATAACAGGCTCTTCTTTTTACTACTTAAAATAGATGTGAAAGGCAAAACAGCTGGAAAACAAACATTAGAGAGATGATGAAAGCAGGAGTGAGAAGGCAAACACATCTTTCCCCATACTGGATGTTGATTATATGGAGAGTGCCTGCTGAGGTTGAACAAATAATAGCCATTTCTGGCTTTTATTTTCTGAATCTGGAAGAAGTTGATAG
The DNA here is from genome assembly GCF_000691975.1 of Corvus brachyrhynchos. Classification (NCBI taxonomy): domain Eukaryota; kingdom Metazoa; phylum Chordata; class Aves; order Passeriformes; family Corvidae; genus Corvus; species Corvus brachyrhynchos. The sequence goes on from NW_008238644.1 coordinate 1,889,095, forward strand.
CTAAAAAGTAACATCACGTTATGAATTATTTTCTAGTTTCAGTAATATCTTCATTTTACTTCAGCCCCAAAAATATTCATATAAAATGCTGAAAGGTCTCATGAGACAGTGGTACTTCAATGTTTCTCCCGCTGATGTCACAGGATGGTTTATTGATTCTATTTAACTTCTAATTGACTCACATTATTAAATTACCATCATTCAGGCTAGAAATTAGTTTAAATGATCAATCAACACAAAATAAGGTCAAGATTATTAGTGACAGACTGGATAAGCAGATAAATAGATCAATAGAAAGAAATAAAGATAGATCAAACAGAAGTTTAGACTAAATGGAAAAAGTAGGTCGACCTTTTTTCTTGTTCTTAATTACATACCCACTGGCTCTTTCTGTGGGGACTTGAAATATTGAAGTCTTTTTCTTCATTGCATAATTAGAATTCTAAGATCTGACTGATCATGTCAAATTTTGAAGCAGAACAAATAGTGAAAACTAGGCACACTGAGATGTTGAACCATCAAATTACATTAGCAAAGTCATGGCTTAATAGAATCCTCCACTAATTCCACCAAGATATGGAGAACACTGAAATACTTGAAAAAAAAAAAGCTCCACATTAATTAAACAAACTTATGATAAATCTGTCTAGACTGGTGCATAACCTTAAGTTTGAAAGGTTAGATTAGGACAATTATAAACTGACTGGATTTTCTTTTTCTAATACATCCCAATCATTAGTTATTGAAAGCAATGCACACTCTTAATTTAACTAATATCCTCAAGTCAAGGATTTCTTTACTTGGCTTTGTTCTGTCACATCACTGACTCAGGAACATGGTATGATATCTAGTGAGGTTTTCATTTTTACAAAGTGTGTCTGATCTTTTCTCAGCCACATCCAGAACAACTTATATTTTGTCCTCATTAGCCAAGAATAGGCTGGATCCTTCTTAATGATCACTAGGGAACACTCAGATTTCTGTGCAAACTAGGACAAGCTATTTCACTTTTTTGTGCCTTGGCTCTCCCACTTGCAAATGAAGATGTTTATTTTTGCCCTCTTTTCCTTAAATGGATTGAGATGTGTAAAATGGTGTTTAATGGTAAAAGGAACAATCATTTTATTTCCTGTTTTCTTATCAAAATATCACCTCAGGATTGGATGTTAAAACCCTTCAAACAGTGGTAAAATGTATTTGCCAGTTGCTTTTTTTAGGAAGGGTCTGATTATACTGCTAACTACTCAGGTTAAAATCTATGTACTGAATTGTGACTTCATTATTTCTTGCAGGTGTTCCCAAAGCTCCCTCTAGGGAAGAGCTGGGTACAGGGACACCTCTGTATCTCTTTAGGTGCCCCCAGGGTCTCCCACAGCTGTAGCCTAAAGCATGGTAAAATCCTTCTAGATTCAAACTTCTCCTTCCTTACCAATCCTGATTCTTCGCCCCTGTGCTAGATTTTGTGACATTGGAAGAAGGTGAGGAGCAGAGAATGTTGTGTTCACTGGTGATCTCAGCCTTCAGGTGCCAGGTGGACAAAGAAGTCCAGTCCTTGGCTGGGAGGTCAACACAGGCTGGGGGATGAACAATTTAGGAACAGCCCTGCTGAGAAGGACTTGCAATAGGACAAGGGGTAATAGTTTTAAATGAAAAAAGGAGTGATTTAGGTTATTGCAGAAAGAAGTTATTGCAGTCACTCCTGAAAAGTTTGCACAATTTTATGTTCTCAGAAAGTTCAAAATAGTGCGGAAAAAATACAAGTAGAAAAAAGTAAGTAAGAATTCAAATAATTCTTCCTGACAGTTAGTAAAAACACACACTTCCAAATGTTTCTGCAGTATATTTTCAACTCCCGTTTGCTCACCTCTCTGACCAAAGTAGTTTCTCTTGTTTCTCCTCACCTTCAGTGTCTGCTGCAGTTATCTTACTCACTTTTCTACAGTGCATACTTGCTTTGCATTTTAAACTCTGTAGAATTCTTCTACCTACCAACAAAAATCAATGCATATCTGCCTTAGAGCAGATAAGGGCAGCAATGGCCCTTCCACAGCCTTCTGATGATGAGTGTTGTTAGACTCGCTGCCTATTCTGTGATTCTGAATACAGCAGAGCAGATGAGGTGTTTCTCTAGACAAATTCCTCATCAGCCTTTCCCAACTCCCACTGGAAAGGCTCTGTTTATTCTCTCCTCACCACCCACTCAGACTCGCTGTGCTTCAGCAGCTGCCGTAAAACTCTCCCCTTGATGCTCATGCATAACTCACATCTGCATTAACCACTGTATATAGAGCAGCAGTGAGGGGGAAAATACACCCTCCTGTGAATTTGGACATTCCAAGAGCATCTAAAATTCTGTGTCATCTTTTCCTTGAGTGCGATATTAAAAATAAAATAAAGCGTCTCAGAAACACAGGATCAGTTCGAGATACACAGACTTCTGAACTAAGGCAAGTTCATTTTTTTCCTTGTCGTTGATTTCTTGGTGTTGTTCGAGTCTTTCTAAAAACAAGCAAACAGTAAACAACTCCAAGGCACTCTGGAGAATATTTCAACCCTACTGTGCTAAAATAAAATGTGAAATATTGCATACAATGACACTGAAACTTTGCTCAAATTATCATAAAACACACTTGTTACATTCATTTAGGTTAGCTGCTGAATACCGAACTGACTTGACAATACACCTAGGCAAATTACAAACCAAATAAGGAGAAAATAGGAAGATAAAATTAGCTTTCTTCAAAAAATTGCTATTACATACTACAGCAGTTACAAAAAAAAAGTGACAAAGAAATTATGGTAATTTTTTTCTTAGTTTTGAGAAAAAGCTATCAGTAGGGGAAAATAAAAGACAACAACAACAAGGGATTTGCATTAAAAATAAAAATATTAGGCTGAGAAAATTAGAACAGGGCAGATAAGCTCATCCTATTTTAAAGAGAGCGTTACACTTCCAGGAGCACACATATAGCTGTACAAATGTCTTTCTCACAGACATTTAGTCAGTGATTTGAGGTCTGGCAGAAAAATAAACCCCTAATTTACCACACTCAGAGACATTCAGTGGTTTGTCCCAGGGTGTCCAGGGAATATGAACCCCCCTCCTTGCATCCCTCTTGTGTTTTACTATGCCTGCCCAATCCTAGCCAATGCTATTATTATAAGAGACAGCCCAGTAGAAATGCAAGTTAACAGCATCCAGTTATATCAGTTCATCTCAAAAAAAAAAAGAAAAAAGAAAAAAAGAAAATACAATTTAAACAGCAATATGAGAAATATGTTGTGGGAAACCACTGCCAGTTTGGTCTATTGAAGTTTAGAAAGGACAAAAAATGAGAATTGGAAGAAAAAGGGAACTCAATTCATCACATAAGGCAACTGTCCTACTGCAATAAAGTTATATCTGTCATCTTCTAGGTGGCTTCTTGCATGTAAATATAGGGGTTGTGCACATGATAATCTTCATCATTGTACTGAGGACACTGACAGATTACAGAACTGGCAAGGTCTTTCTAGGACTTAGACATGTTTAAAATATTTCTCCTCTATCTGTGAATAAATCAGAAGAACATTTTCAGTGGAAGGCAGGTGTGTCCTTCCCGAGCCCCTTTTGTGCTGCTCTCTGCACAGCAGTGATTTGTAGTCCACTCACAGCCTGATGGAAACATGAGACAATTCCAGATATCAGCTGAAACAAATGCTTGCCCTGTGGATATTTTCAGTAGCAGGCAAAGTTCCTCCATATAGCTTAGAGGGTATAACATCCTAAAGAAAAAAGATCTTAAAGTAGAATAACACAAAAGTTAATGGAAAATTATATTTTCAAGATTTTTAGAAAATTTTATTTATTTAATTTGCGATATTAACTTCTTTTCAAACATTCCCTCTAGAAATATTTAATGACTGTAAATGCTCCCAAATTGCAAAAAAGGTAAAGGAGACATTAACATAATGTCTGCACCCAGCATTAAGAATGAAAATAATTTTTAAGGAATTATTAATACCCAGAGATGAATTATGGAAAAATGAAACTTTTACCAGCCTGAAAACAGATATTTTAGAAAGATGGAACAGTTGCACAATGTGTGACTGCAATTTAAAAAGAGGTAGCAATGACTGTCAGAGGAGAGGAAGGGAAGGGAAAAAAAAGAAAAATAACTGTTCTGAAGGTTATTAAGAGCAATCATATTTTATGGCACGTGATACTGTAGTACCTGTGACATGTGATAGTACAGAGGCTAATGGTTGGACTAGATGATCTCAGAAATCTTCCCCTGCCAAACAATTCCATGATTCTATGGCTTAGTTGGGTATTGAAACAACGTTGAAAAAAATCAAAAAAGCAAGTGAGTGATACAAAGGAGTTAATGGATAAGAAAATCAACACACAATCAAGGAGATTTGCTGTCATTTTCCAGACAGAGTCCTAAATATGTAATGACATTTTGCACCAAGAATCTTTACTAGTATTAAAGAAAATCTCATTTAGGTGACACACATAGAGGAGACCTGAGACACATGGCTGTTGATCCAAAAAACCCCATTCTGCCTATGGTCATACTGGGAGCCAGTGAGAAGGGCAGAACTGGTATAAAGGTCTGTGAATTCCTTCTCTAACCACCAGAACTTCCTACTTGGAAGCACAGTGTGTAGTGACTTGAAATGTTCCCAAACCCAGTGACTTTTGCCAGCTCCAAAACAATACCTGCCAATGATTTCCTCAGTTCATTCTGCTCTACCTTCCTGCCTCATAATCTTATCTAAAGAATTTCTCAATCCAATTCTTCATTTTTAAGTGTTCTCTGTTCCTGATCATCTTCTGCCTTTCCTTAATTCGGTTTATACCTATTCATGTAGCTGCTCTGACTACAAGATTCTCTTCCTAAGTTTTCATTTTTTATTTCTTTTCCCTCATGTTTTTGTTGTATCTTCATCTTATTTATCAGTAATTGATGGAGAGACAAAAAGATTGTGATACATGAAGAAATATGGAAAGAGAATACAATGTTCTAATTCCACTTCATGGAATGAAGTCACTTTTAATGGATGGAGGTGAAAGGAGAGCTGCCCTTGGAGCAACCAGTCTAAAGGAGCTCACATGCATAATTTTCATCAATACTGCTGTGTGTTTTACATTGTTCTCAGCTGTTTGAATATATGGTTTCATGCCAGTTAATCCTCCACAATTCATTACGGAATAGAAAAGAAAGCACTTACAGGTCCTTATAACTCAAGTATAGAGTTTATGATGGGCTTCCTAAAAAAAAAAAGAAAAAAACAACCAAACCAAACCAACCAACAAAAAAAACCCCACAGCTGAATTTTGGCTGTGAAACAAAATGTCAGAAAAGACACCTACCACTCACACTGGAAATTTGTAAAAAAACTTATAAGGAAGTCCACCTATTTATTTACACATTGAAAAATTATTTTAATTTAGACATTGAAAAAGCCCTAAGTTGACAGACTGGATTCCTTTTCACTTTCAAGACCCTGAGCTAATCCTCTCATGAGAAGTAAAAGAGGAATTAGCATCAAAGAAATGTTCTGCAGTAAGTAGGGTGAGGTTTTTTCTCGACAGATTTTGATTTATTATAATATTCCAGAATGCAGAGGTCTGTGGTAAGACAGAGATTTTTCTAACTTGGCAAATTACAGCTGAACCAGATTTGCAGGCCTACTATTTTTTTATCATTATGTTTACTTTATTATATTACATTTTGTACTGATAGGGCAAGGAACAGTGAAGACATTTTGTATAGAGTGAAATGTATGGAGAACATGTCCAGTACTAACAATTCTTTAATAATAGAAAAATTACAGAAAATAGGTCTTCCTGTCTGCATTTATTCTCTAGAGACTCTTTATAAATACAGAATCTCATATCTGTATTTATATCCATACATATCCAGTACAAGGACTGGAGTGGGGATAAATCAAAAGTGTGTTATTAAAATTGACTTACAGGATAACATGAAGAAGAAAGGACCATGTAAGCTGACAAGGAATATTGTAAGGACAGAATATGGCAAAAAAATTAGAGAACTTAGACTCTACTTTCTGAAAGAAAGATCTACCACTTCCCTATAGATAGCAAAACTGCCCCAAAAGAACGTGCAATAGATTGAATATGGAAGCATTTACATTTTTCCTAAAAAGAAAATATTGAAGATTTTTAGCTCTCCCTCCTAGTCATTTGTGAAATACTGTGAAATTCTCCAACAAACTGGTTTATTTATTTAATTTATATTTATCTTTATCGTTATCTTCTTTCTGGACCTTTTGCTTACATCCTTCAAAATTTTCAATTTTATTAATTAAGCTTGTTAGCTTAAACTGGTGTGGTTTTTCTTCCAAAGGAGATATTTAATTGTATTTCATTTCACTATTTCCTTTCTGCCTTATAGAAGGGATTAGAAAGGATTTCCAAAGTACATGGAAAACATCCAGGTACTGTGTGACCTCTTTTCATTGGGGATCACGATAGAGAGAAAAGTTAGAGCAAAACTGAATGTCCTGACCAACGAAATCCCCCTTCTGACAGGCTAAGCCAAAAGCAACCTCAGCCAAATTCTGAACTGAATTTGAAGGGCAGTGCAATAAAGGATGTCTACATCTGCCTTTGAGGAGGAAAAGGAGGAGAAAAATGTTTATGTTACATGCTCAAGGCATGCAGGGATTGCATTGTGAATGTCCAAGCAGGACAAGAATCCAGCTGCAGCCCTGCTCAGTTGCCAGCTGGTACCAACAATTTTCACCTACTCAAGATTAACAGACCCAGTGGTTCAGCTAAGGTAACCTTCTGTGAAATGGTACAACGGGATTTTTCTCTCTTTATTTATATTTTTAATTTTACTTTCTTTCCTGACCTATTTTTTTGAATCTTTCACAACTTGCAGTGATGCTAATTGATCTTGTCATCAGCTCGTATTCATGATACATCTTCACAGACAGCTTATCCAAAGTTAATTTTTAGCATAATATTCATTCATTCATAATTCAAAATTCACGTATTCCAACATAGTTTTAAGGCAGGTATAAGCAGTAAGAAGATTAGTGCTGAGTATTCAGATGTAGGTAGAAGAAGGACATCACTCTGTATGAACAGACTCCTCTGCAGTTGTTTACAGAACAAGTGTCAAGTTTTTTTGTGCTTTTTTGGTTTTATGTATAACTCTCTGAAGGCCATGGAAAACATATTGGCTCCAACAAGCTTTAGATGTGTGTAAAGCCAGAACACGGCATCTTATGATCACAAATGTCAATGGTAGCCCCTCTGAGCCCAATGACATCTATCAGTAGTTTCAAATGGCACAGATTGTAGTAATCTGGAGTCTGTTGGAGAGGTTTAAAAGAGTCATATTCCTAAAACTCACTCTTCTGCAGTGAGAAAATTACAGAAGTTTACCTTGATCCCATTCAGTAGGAATTCACTCCCCAGCTGGCTGTGCGGTCAGCGTGTTTACAAGGGCAATCTTTACAGGGGAGATGCAAACTTCACCTGCTGGAGTGGATTAGATCAGGCAGCTCTAAGGGACTCAGGAACATCCACTGGGAATGTGTGGAGATGCAAACTTCACCTGCTGGAGTGGATTAGATCACGCAGCTCTAAGGGACTCAAGAACATCCACTGGGAATGGTCTCAAGACACCATCCAGAAGCTGCACAACGCTTAGTTCAAAAGTCATTGTAAGGAAAAGAAGAAAAGGGGCCTTGACTGAACTTGTTCCCTTCACTTAGTGCAGAGTATTAGCTTTTGGGTAAAAATATTGTCATGGCTCTTCTTTTGTACAGAGCTTTAGGCATTCAGGCATAGGAGCTCTCAGTTAAAGTGAATTACCACTTTAAAAATAAACCATGGCACACAGTGATGAGAGACAGATTATGAGATATAAGTGGCTTAATTGTGCTCTTGTCTAGTTTCAAAATTATGAACAAGTATCCTGGTTAGCTGTAAATGTAATTTTTTTCCCCCAAAATGGAACTGAGTTTTATATCTGTCCAATGCAACTCAAGCCTGGGTGCCCCAAATAATTTATCTTTGTACTGGCTTCAAACTCTCCAGAGATTTCAGCAAAAAAAGATGAACCACTAAAAAGAAATCCATAAAGACATTTGTGATAGCATCAAATATGGCATCAGCATTTATATTTGAAACTGATCTGATAAGAGGAACAATGGGAAACACCTGTAGCAGCTGAATTAAAGCTCTGAGGAGTTTAAGAAAATTAGAACAGGAAAAAGATGGCACTATTGAAGCTGAACTGAAAGCTGAGAGAAAATATCTAATCTGCAACACAGTCGGCTTAGTGTGCCATAATCCAGGACAGGATTCTTCAGCAATAAGTACAGACAGAAGTCAGGTAGGAATTGGAAACATCAGTGAGAACATCACAAAGGAAAGTTCCAGCTGAGTTCATGACTCTGTGGATCAGGCAAAAGGATCAGCAAAGGCGGTGGCACACTACCCCCTTATAGCCTGGGAAAAATTATTTTCTGCAATAGATACTGGAGGAATTGTATCAAAAACTACAAAATTCTTTAACCACACATTTAAAATCATCTTTCATGGTTAGATCTTCCTGACAATTTCAAATATATTTTGTTTTCATATAAAACTTCATTTCATGACAAGAAAATCCTCCCCTATGCCCTTCTGTTCTCCAAGAATTATGGAAACAAATATAAATTAAAATAGGTGATTTCAATTCTGCAAGACTTTTGATGCTGTCCACACACAATAACAAGTTTTAATTCATATTCAGTGCTCCTGATGTGATTAAAAAAAAACCAACTCAAAACAAAAGATTCCATGTCTGTCATATCTTCTGGAGTCTTTCTTCGTAACAGTATTCATTATTGCTCAAGTCTGTGTAAGGAACAAATTATACGTGTTTTGTTCTTTTGACAGCTATTAATTTCATTGAAAGCATGGATGTGTAGGCCTGTGTAGACACATGACTTAAGCAAGCAGTGTTTAAATCAAATCTCCTTTTAAAAAAGGTTGATTGACATGGCAGTATGCCATGTGACTGTTTTGTAAATTATAACTTGCATCCAACTAGAAGAAAAAAGTAGTTTGTGTTTTCTTTGAGGCACCTACATCAGGCAAAAGAGTTTCCTCCTTTGAAGAGATTTGTAAATGCCAGAGGTTGGACAAATATGTGTTTGGAAAAAAGAAATAAAAATTGAATGTAATGTACCACTTGTGAGATCCAGAGTGCTTTCTGCTCTCCCTTGAAGAGTGGCTGCACCTGATCCTCACACAGCTTCCAGTGACCATAGCAGCAGCAGTTCATGTTCTCTGGGGCAAGATCTGGAGAGCTCTGGAGTAAAAATACCAAAGATTATCAGCGACATCCATGGGACCACCAGGTTTCTCTAGGTGTAACAACCAAAACACCCTCTGGTTGCAGACTGGGGGGAAGGTTTTTCTCAGAATGTGGCTTTGCCACTGGTTTTCCAAAATTCTGCTCAGTTAGTACCTAAAATAATCCTGCAATATAGTTTTCAGATTTAAGCCCCTGAAGGCAAAAAAGCAAAAGGTCAAATAAAAAGATTTTCAAAGGAGTGAGGCATCCCAGATTTCAGCTTGGCCAGAAGAACCAGAACAGGAACAGTTCTATTCCTCTGGTAATGGTATCATACTCTTCCAGTAGAGGAGTTTGATTTTTCAGGCCACTCAACCTATCCCTCACCCCGAGTATCTGTCTCTTACATATGGGATGAAGCAAGAGCTGAAGTAACCCAGTCCACAGCTCCTCCTCCAGGCCCCATACTGAATCTCTCCTCTTAAGGAATGCAGCTCTGACCTTTCCTTGCACTTCAGGGATGGTAATCACCTCTGCTGCCTCCCAAAATATTTCAGCATCTACCACAGCTGATTTTGTGTCTTCTGCCAGGACATCTGTCTGCCACAGGGTGTGAACCAGCAGCTTGTTTCAATTTTTTTTTTAATAAAATGTTTCTGCTTTCCCCTGGCCAAAGTAAATGATGCCATTGCATGCTGGCTTGTTATTTTTTATGGGCACTCTTGACAACAGAAGCATTTCACTCTCTGGTAATTTCAATATCATAAAGCTACTGCTATTCTGTTATGGTAGCCTTAATTCCACAGTTGATACAACATTTAGAAATATCCTTTCCATCAAAATTCAAATGCAGTGGCTGGATTAAATTATTGTTCCTGCCTAAACCTAACAGTGACCAAAATCACACAGTCAGACTCTCATCCCTGTATTCAGACAGAGCATCTGAAACCATCTCTGGGCAGGCTGTGGGTTCATCCTCTGCCTGCAGCCATCCCAAACGCCCATTTCACTCTCACAGAATCATTAAGGTGCAATAAGATCTCTAATGTCATCGAGTCCAGCCATTACCTCTGCACCACCAAGTTCACCACTAAGCCTGACTTCAAATGCCACATCCACACAGCTTTTGAACACTTCCAGGAGTGGTGATCCCACCACTGCCCTGGGCAGCCTGGTCCAATACCTGACCACACTTTCAGTGCAGACTTTTTCCTTAATATCCGATGTAAACCCTCCCTGATGCAACTTGAGGCTGTTTCCTCTGGTCTTGTCAGTTGTTACTCAGGAGAAGAGACTTCCCCACACCCAGCTACAACCTTCTTTAAGGGAATTTTAGAGTGATAAGGTCCTTCACACTTCCCAAGCTCAGAATTTTCCTTGGTATTTATGGTATTTAACAAGTATCTGTGACAGGGAATCGTGGAGAAAGATTCTGTACATTTTGACTTGTGCACTAGATTTAGGAAAAGGATTTTTCCACATCACAACCGTTTCCAAAACAAGATTGAAAATCAACCCAATTATATCATAAACTTGCAGAGAATCAGTCACACAAAATCAAGGATATGCCTAATTAAAGGCTTTTACTTGCACTTTTTTGCCCCTGTGTCAGACTCAATCATGAATGCCTTAATAACTAGTTATTTTCTTCCAGCTGACATTCAAAAAGTGATTGCACTTATAGAAGAAAATAGAAACCAAAAAGTAGAGATTTACTATCTACACAGAGAAGCATTGCTAAGGATGACAGGAGAGTTACACTGTTCAACGGGGTGGTATGACAGGGCTTGAACTCAGCAAATGCTACCAGAGCCAAAGAAATATTGTTGATTAATATTTTATGTTTTTTTCTTGATTCTATGTATGCAAACAGCTTAGTTCATAGAACAAGACTGAGCAAGAAATTATCTGCTATATAACTAAATAAAAACACTTAATTTGATTGTGCAGTTAAATTTTTCACCTTGGAAAACTATACTTCTACTATCATGTTTATGTTTATTTTTCTATAATTTATTCAACATATGTTTTACTATATAGTGGTTCAATAAGAGTTATTGCTTGCTGAAACTCAAGTTTCCAGCCAGCTGTAGATGTCTTTAAACTATTGCTTTTCAGTAAAGGTATCCTAAGTATCCATATTTACAGATGTCACTGCTTTTACAATCATTTCTTCGCTTTTAAGCCTAGGCTGTTAAAACCTTTCTCAGACAGGCAATCCACAATACTACAAAAAATGCCTGCTTTAATGTTATTTTCCCCACATCTAATTTAGAGACAATTAAATAACTTTACAACTCACTTTACAACTCACTTCAGGCTTCGTTTTTGTTGTTTGGGTTTTTTTTTTCAATAGTAGCCATCCTATAAGCAGCTTTATTACTGTGTGGATCCCTAACCATTACACTGCTATTAATTAGAAGACCACAGTTTATGTGTCAGTGCAGCAGTGAATGGTAAACACAAACTCAACCACTCTTTGCTGCCCAGTTTAATGATAGCTAATCTGTGTTTACCCATATTCCTTTCCATACCACAAACCAGTCAAAGTTTTGACAAGGAAGTTCTTTGCAGATTGCTCCTGTCTGGAAGTCTTCCAAGTCAAATTGCCTGAAACTTATGTGTATATATCATGATGTGTAAAAATGCCTTAACTGCTCCATTTAAGCAGAAAAATAAGTAGATATTTCCTTTTGAAATTGGAACAAGAATTGATCTTAGCAGTTTGTCAAAATCTGTGTTTACCAGAACTTTCTTCTTACCCACAATGCTTAAGAATATTAGGATTATTAATGTTCTTCAGGTATTTTGGCTGGTAATGTAGAGGTGGGGCTGGAGGCTCCACTGGACCATGACAAATACCACAAGTACTCAAGAACATCTTGCTTAAAACAATTTTAACACTCACTGTGCAAAATAAGCAGCAGTGACTTTTTAAGCTTTTTCTTTTTTTAAAACCATCCAGCTACATCTTTAGAAGACAAAAAGCAAAGCTTCTTCACCTGCCACTCATCCAAGGCTCTTACCACTTTAATGCTCTCTGTAACAATTCTCCCCCTGATTATATCCTATTTTCTTCAGACAACGAAAGTTTCCATCCATTTTCCATCCTCTCATTCCCAGCTGGATTCCCTAAGCACAGCTCCACATCATGTCCTCCCAGACCCCTTTTCTCCCCACTGTGGCTCTCCCTCCTGCCCCTTCCTCACTTCCCATTGTTCCTGTGCCCTTCTGTCCTGTGCTGTGGGTCCTCTCTCAGTCCATCCCACATCTTTTCCCCCACTTTCATCCTTTAATAACCAGCAAAATTTTCAAACAAATAGTCCTGTTACTAACAACACACAATTTCCAAGGAGTTTGTCTCTCATGGCTGAATAAATTTTAAACTGAATTTACTATGGCTGAAGTGTGAGTGTATCCCTTATGAGAACACTAGAAACTCTACCCAGAGAGAAATACCACCTGAGTGGTATTTAGATAACCAGAAAGGACATAGTTTTGCTCTTATAGAATAACAGAATAGCCAGCACACATTGAACGTCCTTAATTAATATCACAAATATTTTTGAGTGCATGATAAATAAGTCCAGTAAAATTTAGACAAAGAGAATAGTGGGGTGTTGGAAAAATATTTATTTATTTCTTCTAATTAAATAACACTGTTGAAAGCTTGAGTTCAAGATGTATTTGAGTGAAGATGCATGAAAACAAGGCATATAAATCAATCTAAAAATATTAAAAAAAACCCAGATGTGGAAATAATAGCAAGGAGATTTTTATCTTTTTTAAATGCAGGGTTGGTTACCTTGTTTGCTGAAAAGAAAAGACATTTTTCTGTTAATGAAGACCAAGTTCTCAAAATGGCAAATAAATGGGTTTTAAAAGTGTCAAATATGTTTTACCCTATTTGTCAAGGGTATAAATATTCTGCCTGGGAATTATCAAGCCATGAAGTCAGGGTTTTCCACAAGAAATAAACATTAAGGCAATTTATCAGTTCCCACAGGAAATCAGTCATAATATTACTTGTAATTCTTCTTCTGTACCATTAATAATCATGTATGTTAAAACATATACTTTATAATTCATGAGATTTGGACAGTAAAGACGTTCTGAAATTGGACACACCATTTTAGAAACTCATAAATATACATGACAAAAAAGCCATAAATAGCAACATGTCTATCCAGCTAAGAAATGTGCTACTTTTGTGTTAGTATAATAATGCATTGAAATAAGATCAGCCAACTACTGGTGGCTGATGGAAAACGGGATATAGAGACACACACCCTTGAGTATCAGCGATGATGGTGATGCCTTTTCCTGGTCTTAAAATCAAGAGGCATACATGGTTAGAAGGGGAAAAGGGATTTTACCTTGGTATTTATTTTAAGGATCCTTAGGTGCACATGTCCAGGTCATGTGCATCGAGATGCACCCCGCCAAATCTATGCCCCAAAAGATCTGGTATAACATTACAGGTCTTACTTATTAGCAGATCTATCAAAGATTCCCCAATGAGAGGCTCAAGTGAGCCCCCCTCCCCAAGGAAATTTCCCCTGGATGGTTCTATCTTGGTTTACAGAATATGTTCTGGAGAGGGCCTTGGGCTCTGGGGCACACTGATCCCTAACTACGAAGCTTCTAAAATGCTGAGTCTCTCAGCTTGACAAACAGGTCCAAGAATGTAGGCAAAAAGCACTAAGAATGCAGAAGTTGTAAAAAGGTACAATAGGGGTATGAAAGAAAAGGCAAAAATCTTTATGGCATCATTTCCCCCTTTTAGAGACTAAAAAACTACCTTGCTGATGTGCAATGTTAACCATTGGTCTGATTCATTGCCTCTTAAAATCAGAAGAATAATGCAGATTCTACATAAAGGTTCAAACTCAGTCTTCTGTGGTTTTTCTGGGGGAGAAAAAAAACCACAGAAGAGAAAAAGCAGGGTTTATAATATTATTGTTTTGAATCTCTTCCTGATGAGACACAATGCTAGAGCTTGTAACAAAATAAACTGTTCTTCCTTTCAAAGAAGTGTTGAAGTTAGAACTAGGACCATGTAAAGAATTTCAAAGAGTCTTGAACCAAGGAATGTTCTGAGGTGCCTGACACTAAGGTTGTGCATCCAGCATCCTGGAAGGCTTTCCAGACTTTCCTCTAAATTAGGGACAGCAGGAAGCTGTGCTGCACTTCCCATGTCAGCTAAGAGCTCTGACCCCATGGTCCTGGCTGCCTGGGGTAAGGATGGGTTCTGCTTTTTCACTATTCCTTGCTATGGAACTTTTGATAAAACTAATATAATGCCACAAGAACTCTTCAGTTTAAATGGATCTTTGCTTTTAGATGAAAAGCCACTCAGAGCAAAAATAAAAAAAAAACCAAAACCCCACCTTGTTCTAACAAACAGGAGATGCTGTCTATTGCTCAGGCTTTACAATGATTGACTTGTATGGGGGCTGGAAAAATGAACACCTGGAGCATTTTACTGTTTCCATGTTTCACAGGGAAAGATAAATTTATTTCCCCCAGCAGTGGCATCCTCTACTCCATTTAGGCTGGAACAAAAAGGGGGGGGGGGTGAGGGGGGGAAGCAAATGGAGCAGAGAGACAAGAAAAGAACTCTTATTATTCTGGTTCTGTCACAGATACAGGAAACTTGTGAGGGACCAGCTCATCAGAAAGAAAGATTTCCACCCACACTGCTGCACATAGGTCAGCCCAGTGAGTGCACAGCATAGTCTGTGTGATGGAAAATAGCACAGGGATAGTGCTGGGAAAGGGAGGGAGGCACTGAAGGGGAACTGCTCAGTGTGTGGGGCAGGTGGGTGACACCTGGGGCTGCTCCCTGCAGACAGAGGCTCTTATGGTCACAGTCAGCCTGGGGGATTTGGGTCTGGCCACTGCTGACCTTTGCCATGATGTTGGGAGCCACTTTGGCTAATGCCCCCTCCAGCAGTGCTTCATGAAGCCCTTGGGAAGGATAACTTCTGGGGGCCCTGGTGTTCTTGTAACTCTGTGGTGCAAACCAGCTTAGGAGTGCTTTTCCTGGATGGCTAAATCAATGGGGATATCACATTTACTGTTCTGGGGGAAGTGCTTCATGTTTTCCTGAGGCTCTGAGCTTAAGTATTTTGATAGCTAAACAGTATCTGCAGGCTGACTGCCATTTCTGAAGGAGTGCCAGACAGTGAGGGATCATACAGTTGAATTTCTGAGACTTAGATGGAGAAAAGGAAAAGAATAAAACAAGTGGAAGTAGTAGCAGGAACTGTGTTACCACATGGCATTTGGAAGTGAATCTTCAAATCAACAGTCTGACTAATGCATGAGTCATTATTCATATTTAAAATAATTGCTAAAAATAACCCCAAAACAAAACAAACAAGTCATGTGAAATCTGAGTAATATATGTATACAAGTTTTCCGTACAAACTAAAAATCACCTGTTCTTAAGCCTTATAAACTGACTTTTGATCAAAAAGCAGACGCTAAATTAATAAATTACCCATCTGTGTAGTTCAACCCTCATTTTATAGCTTGTGCCCGAATTTAGATCTTGTGTATAGATTTACTCCTCTGCTACTGAATCCTAATATCACAAGCAATCCCTCAGAAAAGACAGCTCATAGACTTCTGCAAACAGCCAGCTGAATTAAACCTTAGCAGTGCTAACCTCAAAGCTTAATTGATTACAGTGAAAATTAAAGCAGACATATTCCAACCCCAAGATTTATTAGACTACTGTACCAGCAATAGGTTCCTATCCCACTAGGGTCAATATAGACTTTTTATACTTGCAAACAGGAAATACAATATAATTGCACTTCAGAGTTAGATGGATATCAGCTAAGAAAGGACTATGAATGTGCATAGCTAGCAGAAAATGTTATAGGTTCAAAAATTGAACAATGAATGGAAAGCATTACAGGAAAATTATCTGAGATCCATAAGTTGCTTTGGATTTAGAGCAAGCACATCAATGGGTGAGAAATAACATCAGAGAATTTAAATTACTTTGTTGTTCAGATACTGCCTAAAATAGCAACCATTTAAATATTAAAGAAAATAATAATTTGTCACGTTATAAATAATTATGATGGTTTTTAGAAACAAGAGAATGTTTAGAAGCTTTATGGTACCTGAATCTTGATACAATGCTTTGACAACCAAAAAATAGCCTTATCAACTGAGAAAATTCTTTCTGGAAAAAACTACCTGAAAGCAGTTTTGCAGAAGCAGATTACTAAATTATTTTTTACCAGTCTGTCAGAGGTTCACAGTACCTTCATCTGCTTCCCAGGTCTTTGCAGTAAGTGACTGCAGAAAACATCTATGCAAAATTCAAGAATTATTGGCTGTGTTTTGAATACACCAATGTGCACATGTAATGAACTCTGTCAGCAGGGTCAAGTTGGTTATTTACCACAGTAGGAACAGTAGAGGAGGAAAAAAACCCTTAAGTGCCCATCTGACTGAAAACACATTATTATGACAAGATGGATGAAATTTGAAGATGTCAGATTGTCTTAAATCACAGAAAAAGACAAAAAAGGGGAGGTTGAGGGTGAAGTATATTAAAAAAAAATCTGTAAAACCCAGTCTTTTAAAGCAGAAGCAGGGTGAAAGGTTGATATGATCTCAGAGAATGACCCCAGAAGATGAAAAGGGTTTCAGAAAAGAGCAGATGTGGCTACAGACATAGGTGGATGTCCCTAATCTAGAACAGTAACACCCAGGACAGGAATATTCTGTCCAAAGTACATTTTAATGATGAGGAAACACATTTCGAAAATTGTATACAAATCTGTTTATAGTGTTTCATCATCTCCTTATTTCTCTTTAGTTAATTAATACAAAGAACAGTCCATTTTCTATCTTTTTCTTTTTTTTTTCATTCTAACCTCACATCTACGTTATTTCAATTACCAGATAAGAGACAAATTGTTAGCACCCATGGAAGTATGGAGCCTGTGGGACTGAAAGTCCTCCAGGGAATCTGTATCAGCTCAGAACTCTATGCCAAAACTGTGAAGGAGAAGCCATTAGGAAGGGAATAGTATCATACAGGAAAAGTCTGAAATGAAAGTGATGCCTTTTCCTGGTCTTAAAATCAAGAGGCATACACGGTTAGAAGGGGAAAAGGGATTTTACCTTGGTATTTATTTTAAGGATCCTTAGGTGCACATGTCCAGGTCATGTGCATCAAGATGCACCCCAGAGTGTATCTCTGTCTGCCCCTCCCCCAACACTGGGTATAACATTATAGGTGTTACTAATTAGCAGATCTATCAAAGATTCCCCAATAAGAGGCTCAAGTGAGCCCCTCTCCCCAAGGAACCTTCCCCTGGATGGTTCTATCTTGGTTTACAGAATGTGTTCTGGAGAGGACCTTGGGCTCTGGGGCACACTGATCCCTAACTACGAAGCTTCTAAAATGTTGAGTCTCTCAGCTTGACAAACAAGTCCAAGAATGTAGGCAAAAAGCACTGGGAATACAGAAGTTGTAAAAAGGTATAACAGGGGTATAAAAGAAAGGGCAAAAATCTTCATGGCATCAAAAGAAGTTGAGTAGTCTGGGCCCTAAAAACTGCACTGAACTGAACTGTGTTCAGCCTACATTCCACATTTCATTGCAATATTAGAGATGAGGATACAATCGAGTCAATCCAAGCACAACCCTAAACCCACGTGTTTCTGGTGGGAAGTGAGCAGAGCTGCCTCGATTTACATCAGGTCACCACCTGGCTCTGGAGAGCTCTGAAAACACAGGTGGCACTGTAGAAAGGAACAGGGAAACCTTATTGTTCACATAGAAATCTGGAGCTCACACTGGGATCAGGTGTTTGCTGTCCTGCTCAGCGCGGTTATGCAGGAGGGAGAACAGCTCCTCATTCGCTTTGAGACTTTACTGCTCCTGCAGACCAAACACAGTGTGACAACCCCCTCAGGTAGCACAGAAAGTTATGAAATTAGGGGCAACTACTGAACAGACTTTTTTTTAAAATTTTGTGAGACATTTAAATTCTAATGTGTGATATTTAGTGATAAATTCTTAAAATTCATACATCCTTTTCACCTTCACTTTTCGTTTGGGTTTGGTTTTTTTTTTTTTTATTTTTACAGACCAACTTTGAGGATGAGAATATTTCTTTTACTGTTTTCCCACTAAAGATTTTCCTTTCATTGCTGTTGCATACATGTGGTACAAAAACAAAGGCTATCAACTCTGATTACATTATTTACAGTACCAGAAACCCCACAAAACAAATGCAGTCCAAACACATTATAAGTTCAGTGAATGATAACAACCTAAATATAAACAAGCTTCCATATAATTGCTAATGTTTTCTAAATTAGATTTACTCAAGCATACACATCCTTGTAGGTAGTGTTCAAGTGAACCTCTCTCCTAAGAGTGTGTCCACCAGGAAACTGAATGGCTCAAAAGAGGTGAATGATTCAGATGCATCATCAGGAACAACAAGATCCCAGTGCATTTAGTCATATTTCACTGCCTCCTACATAAGTAATTTAATTTATTTGCTATGCTCTCAATCCACTTCTCCATTATTACCAAAAGAACTGAGGCTTGAAAATCATCTAAGTATCCATGGATATAGAAATACATTATGACAGGTGACTGTGCAAAGAGGTGTGGTGGGATGAGGTTTATTCCAGCCTGCTGTGACTCTTTTTTAGCAGCTATCCTGTCTCCCTCTTTAGTCACTGAGTCTCTCCTCGGAGAGCAAGAAATGCCCTCTGGCACTGATTGTATATTGGGTTTGGATACATTAAGTCCCTCTAATTCCCCTTGGCTAAGATGCTGAATATAAGTCACACTAGGCACAGAGCCTTTGGTAAAATTCAGTACATCGGAGTCCAGGTCCAAAGGCTTTAAATTATTAGATTCATTCTTAGCAACCAGAAACTCTGTGACTTGGGTAAACAAACCTCTCTATATTCCTGGAATTGAAGGCAATCAAATTTCATTTTCTTTTAGACAGTTTATTTGCTATTAGTGTCACAAATTGAGTTTATTATCAAATATTCCTGTGGGACAACCAAGACTGGGCCTTTGTATATGCAGCACATGCTGCACAACACAGCAAATTAACCTGGGAGCTCTCTAGTCTCCGTTGCTCCAGGCTATGTTGCAACTGAAAATCTTAGGGGGATTTGAGGGTCTTGAATGAAAGATTATGTTTCAGTTTAGAATAGGTGTTGCTGACTATCTGAATGTGTTATTGCCAAAAGAAAAATGATTTCCCCTGTCTATCTTTTTGGATTTTTTTTTCTTTTTAATGACTACAATAAATTTCTTTGACATACACCTTAATTATAGAAAGCATTACCAAAGTGTGTGGTGGCATAGGAAATACAGATATTAAAATCACAAGTGACACTAAGCACAGAAGGGTCTCAAGCATGTTGGAGGACAGGTCTACAATTCAAAATTATTTTGACAGACAGAAAACACTCCAGACCAAAAATAAGATGCCATTCAATAAAGATAGCTGTAAAGTTTAACACTTGGGCAGGAAGAATAAACTGCAAAAATACTGGATAGGGAACAATTCACTAGGCAATGGTGATGCTAAAAGCAAACTAGGAACTGGAATAGCTCTCCAACCCCAAGGTACTGAAAAAAAAGGAAAAGGTTAAGGGAGGATTCATAAGTGGGCCTATTCTTTATTGGATACTGTACAATGGCCTCTTCAATTCACAGACCAGAGCATCAGCTGTGGTTCATATAGAGAACTGCTCTTCAACAAAGATGAGAATAATGGTCCGCAGTGTCATTTTCTGATTTCTCAGAAGAGATATTTTCATTTTTAAAAAAAGGCCAGAATGTGCACCTTTTTCTACAAAATAACATTACTGCCTGTATTTGAGAATATAAGAAATAATTTACCTTCTGAATTATTGTTTCCCATTTAATACAGAGGTGACCAAAAAAAGAAATCTTTCACATCAGCCAGGAATTTGACATGTTTTTAATAGCACAGAAAATAACTGGTACTGCTGTATCCAATCTATGCATTAAAAAAAAAAAAACAAAAAAAAAACAAACATAAAAAATGCATGTAAAAATTCTGAAATGTTTTATTCCATTTTGCTGACCTGAAATGAAATGTTTCATTTCAGCTGACCATTAACTGAGTTGGCCAACCTCAGTCCCTTTGCTGCCCAGTGCAAACAACAAAACCATGGCCCTCCTTGGCCAGGTTTCAGTTCCCCTTCCTTATTGTTGGCTCAAACACACAAGAACTTGGGTTGCTCAGAAGAAAATGGTTTCCTGACAGAGAATTTCACTGACATAGACTTCTCCTTTGCAGAAATGCTGGACTTAAAGGAAAACCCATTTAGCAGTGAGAATGGATTTGAAATGTAACCAAAGATCCTCAGATTTTTACCTTTGTCAGAAAAAAATATTATTCTTCCATCCTGACTAATGTTACTTATCTCCCAGAGCTAGAGGTCTATCGTTAAATCCTTGTGCGTGCAGAGCATCCCACAGGAAGCTCAGATAACCCAAAACTGCTAAACATCCCTTCGTGGAGAAAGATCCTGTTGCCCATCCTCTCTCCATCAGCCTGCTGATTCATTAAAACACACAAAAGGTCACAATTCCAGTGTGACTCCCAGTATAACACCATAGGTTTCAGGGTCTTCCAATCTTTTTCCAGTGAGGTTTAGATTTTTGCAGCTGGAAAGTGAAAGAGAGCTCTACCGTTGACTTTTGGAAGGATATTTGCAGATCAGCTCTTTGTAATTTGCACTGAATTATTAATGCTGAGCTGACTGATTAATTCAGAGTGTGTGTGCTGGTTCTACCCGAGCGTACTGTGCTCCACAGAGCAAAGGAAATCGGAGCAGATTGAGAGGGGCAGAACTTGAGCAGCTTCTTTGCTGACCCCTGCAGTCACAAGCTCATCCTGTCAGGTTCTGCCTTGGACTACATCTATTTTGTACCCTGTTTGCACAACACGGAGCTCAGGAGGAAGTTAAATATGGCCTAAGTCTACATTCTAATGCAATTCTAATGCACCACATTATTTCTAGTAATAATCTCCCCCACAGAAAGAACTGATGCATATTATCAAGCATGAATATATTTAATGATTTAAAAGAGAAATGAGTTCATTAAAATACTCATTCACCTCAACACAGTGAGAAGACAGAGGAACAGGTGAGGAAATCATTTTGGTTTTTCAAACAATAAAAAATGAAATTGAAGTAACTATTTTGATACCAATTATTATATTCACATCTCTGTTTTCAAAGATTAAAAAATATTAGACATTGACCAATCTACCCGTCTGAGGTGTACCTATATCATACATACACACATGCCAACACTGAGGTTTATGTTCTCCAAATTTTCTAATTTTCTAATGCATGGTTTCCTTTCCTGGCATCTGCCTCCTTCTTGATTTGCTGCCTTCTCCAGCCCCTCTGGGCTTCCCCTGGGGCTCCCCAGCCCTGGGACCCTTGCTGCTGCTCTCTCTCTCCCACTCCTGAGCCAACTCATTCTCTTCTACAAATCTGTGCCCCCATTTCTTAATCCCAGACCTCTGCTTTTGCCTCCAAGATCAGATATGTTTTCTACAACTCCTACTGTTCCACATCCCCACCTCCACTTTGATTTTCCTTCCTCCTCCTCCCTCTCAGTGATTTTGGCTCTGCCTCAGCTCCTCACACCTGCCTCCCACACCTTGCTGGACTCACTGCTGGGCTCCCAGTTCAGTCCCAGTGCACTCTGACCATTACCAGTACTTGACCCCCTTCCCTAGGGAGCAGCTCCCATCTGCTGGGGGTCCTTTAATGATGCCACCACTAGGGCATCCTCCTCTGCTCTATCCATCCTATGCCAGCTGCTCTCTCCCTGAGTAGGGGGATCAAAGTAAAAATATGGAACTTCTGACAATTTTCTGAGCTGTACAAGACCAAGAGTTTCTATTCATGAGAACACCACACTATTTAGAGCAACAGGTAAAAACAAACAACTAACAAACAAAAAGAACCCCTAATGTACTCAGCTTGTTTTGGAAATCACATAGATCTACCAGGGAAAAGAACTACTGTGAACTCCTAATGATATATAAATATTCCCTCTGGGAAAATAAATAAAACAATGCTCTTTTTGTAATGGTAGATATAAAATCTCATAATATAAAAAACCCACCTTGATAGTTTTTAAGCTTCTCTGTGTTTCTTGAAGATACTTATATAATGAAGAATTTCTGAAGCAGGTGAATATTAAAAGATAATGAATCATAGTTCCTTACTTGAGTGATCAGAGAACATGCAGACCCCAAATAAGTTGGATTTGAAGAGCATTAGTCCTATCTAGATAAAACCAGATTTTTCAGACAGGTGTTTGGTACTTAAATAGACAATGTCTCATCAGCTAATTGAAACTTCAGCTGCTGTTTATTGGACACTTGCTCTTTCAATCTAAAAATATAATGAGTGTTTTGTCTGACTATTGATACCTTTCAGAAAAAGTTTAGTTGCCATATGAACGTGAACTAAGGATGATGGAGAGGAGAGGAATCCATGTAAACTATTTAAAACACCATCACATTGCAGAGTAAATCTATTTGTCCTAATGAAACAGGTGATGAATACAAATACCAGACAAAAATATTCTAATGCTAATCAGACATAGGATTAGAATCAGATTTTACTGCAGTTACCAAAGAAGATAAAGCCTTTAGGAAAATGAATCACCACACATAAGAAAAATTAGGTTTCCATGCTTCATCCAGGTGAGATCCTCAGGCAGAGGAGGACCAGTCAACTCTCACACTGCAGCTGGCATTTTCTGTCTAGTTATTCTGTTTCTTTCCTTAGACATAATAGTGAAAGAAATATAATATTCCAGGCCTGCAAAAGAAAAGTCCAGTGACAATATTTGTATCCATCTTCACATGAAGAAAGGCTGAGAATTCTTGACTTCTGCAAGTCAGCCTGTGCCTATGTATAAGATTTCTTGATCTATGCAGACTGAAACAAAGGAGAACAAATTGATGGCTAACTGGAAGACTGAAAGGTTAACATCAGTTCTGAACTAAAGCTATGAAAAGGAAAATTATTTCTGAATATTGAAAAATATTTTTTAATTATGTGTTCTGTTAAACAACAGGGGCACGTGCACTCGTGGAAGCAGAATTATGAGGTGACATTTTATAATTGAGTGGGAAAACTAATTTTAAGCATCCTTCAGGGCATAATTTTTCATTGGATAAAATACAGGAATGGTATTTTATTTTAAATTGTTTTTATAATTCTAAGATGAACTGAAAAATTACTGGTCTTTAACCACTGCCTTTTCTATTACTACTTTTTCAATCAAGTTTTTCTTTGTTAAATCTCCCCTTTGATCGGGTATTTCTGATAAGACAGGACTTGCTCTGGGTTTTCAAATGTGCAGCAGGAAGACATGCAGACAGCTGAAAGGGCTTTTTAGAATCGTTAGATACCTAACAGCAACATTAAGTGCCTAAAGTCACAAAAATACAGGTCAAATTTTCTACTCCAAACTCTCTAGCAGCATTTACAGACCTGTAAAATTCCCTTCTATAGAAGGGTCTTTCCTTATAAGTATTGCCCTTTCCAGATTTAGTATCTGCTGGGCATGAAAATACAAACAAATTAAACTTAGAATAAGGCAGCAAATACCACAGATTTTAGGTGGTTCCCCCTTGCCCATGATCCTCTTCCATCACTGTGATGGGTGCCAAACCTGGTCTCTGACAGGAAACTGAAAAATTCCTCTTAAAGTACCATGGCTTGGCCTACAAAGATGGCAGCATATAAATGTCTTCAAAACTTCAGTTTAATACATTCTCTGGGAGCATTTCTGTTGTATTTTCTCTGTACATGTGTGATTCTCTTCCACTCTAATTTTTCAGCTTTAATTTGTCCTCTCTGAGCATATCATCCATTGTTAGGTTTTACTTTTTTCTTAAGATGAAGGGGAAAGCCTCAGTCAAGCAGACTCTTATGAAACCAGACAAAAGAAAGAACTAAAATTACAATAGACAATAAGATAATGTTAAGAAAAAAACCCTGCAATTTTGTGAGGAAAAATCTATATATTCTTTATCCCTGTAAACAGCTGCAATATCCTCAGGATATTTCCTCCTGTGCCCATTCACTCACACAGCTGCAACATCTTCAGTTCCTGTATCTAAACAGAGATTTTTATCAAACTACCCAATTAAAGTAGTCTGAAAAGAGGGGGAGAAAATGCCTTATATAGTTCACCGTTTTTGCCCAGAGGGCAGGTAAAGAACCATCTTTTTTTTTTTTTTTTTTGTATGTAGGCAAGTAATATAAATAAGAAAGCATAAATAGATTCCCTGCCTATATTTGTATCAAAATGGCTATGGTTTCTCATTTCAGATTCATTATTTTGGCTATTTTTATTGAATTATGCCCTGTCACTGTTAATTCAAATAACGTGAAAGTTTTACTGGGGTTTGTTTTTTTAAATACCTGTAAAAACTTCCTTGGTGTTGATAGAAGCAGACATAAGTCAATAATGAGAGTTAAAAAAAACCCAAACCTGTCTCAAGAGCTATTCTTTACTGGACAGAACTAGAACAATTGAATGTTGAATTCTTTCAATTCAGAATAAATTATGCAGAATAGAGGAGATCCAGAACATTTCATTACGGCTTTTCAGAGTTACAAAATATTAAAAAAAAAATTTAAAAGACCCCATTAAATAACAATGGCTCAGGGGTTTAAACCTTCATTTCACAAAAAATTAAGAAGAAAATTACTTTAATGAGAAAAAGATGCAACTACTCAAGTAAGTGTACCCAAAATAAGAGTATGAATGCCTACCTGACTGAATAAATCCTCTAACTAAAAAATTCCTCTTGTAAACCCACCTGGAACACGTTGTTGTGAACAATTAATAATTTTGGCTCAGAAATTCAGTGGTTCAATCCTACTATGCCAACCAAATTTCTTGCAAAAATGTATAAGGAGTTCAGAAACTGGCAAAATTAGCACATTATTTGGTTTGATTATACTGTCCTAATGTAGGTATAGTAAATATAGTAATTGAATGAAAAATGTGTCAACAGAACCACTAAATTTTGATAGCTGGATTAAAATTGTAGTTTAGATTAAGAAGAATAAAGTGTTTCAATGCTTGTGGCCAGCATGCCAGAGGCAGTGAAGTAGTGACACATCAAGTGAGATGCATCTTTCTCTAGGCTTCCCCAATAACTTGGGACACTGAATGAGTTCAGTCAGACAGGCTGGTGGGGATGATGGAAGAGGTGCTATAAGCACTCGTTCACTGACTAAAGCAGCCTTTCTGGCTTTGAAATGAACTGATCCAATATACAGAAGGTTTTCCTATTCCAATTCAACCAGAATTTTAAAGCCACCCTCAAGCGTTCTGAATCAAAGGTAACATAAAAACTGCTTTTAGCAAAACTGAGGAAAAGAGCATCAAAACTTCAAACCTCAGCCAAACAAAGGAAATGAACAAAAAGAAATCCCAGAGCAGAATTATACTCAATGAAATCCTGCATTAATGTTTAATCTGTTGAGCCACAGGGTACCTTGTAGGCAAGTCAGTTAATTTTTTTCCTGCACTGCAATTTCCCCACATATAAAATAGGACAGAAACATTTACTTAGTTGCAGTGGTTGTGAGAATTTAAACCCTGCACACATCCCTGCTTTGCAGGCAGCAACAGCCATTTGCACAGTGCTGGGCTGGGGGAAGTATCATTAATCATAAAGAACATTAATCATAAAGAAGAGATCAAACATTTTTCTGAATTGTTCTGACAAAGGTAATTAATGCTAAAATCCACGAAAGAACTTTAGTCTACTTGCACTTCTTCCAGCTTTGGGCATCTCGCTGACCTGCCTAAATCAGAGGCCTCATCATTCTCTGCTCCCTCTGCAGCTTTTTGGGTGGGAGTGATGCTCCAGATTGCATTCCAGATCCTGCCTGGTACAAATCACCCTCTGCAGCTGCCTCCTCTCCACACACAGTCTCAGGTGAGCACTTCAGGTGTCCCAGTTTCAAACAACAGTTAAAAAACCTTCTTAAGGAAGAATTCAGGTAATAAATCCAAAAATTATGGTAGGTATTCCAATGTAACTGGGAACCATCCAACTTTTAATCTCCAAAACTCAGGCTTCATTTTTAACAGCACAAATGTCAGCTCTTGCACTAACAACGTCTTACCAGCACCCCCAGATTTGTGTGTAACACTCCATGCCCTGAAAACTCCAGTTTAAGACTGGCTTACACCCAGTTTTACCCATGCTGCAGGTGCATCTCTTAAAGCTCTTATATTTACACTGATCTATGGTGCATTCATAAACAAGCATGCTTTTACTCTATTCCTTAATTTTATGCAAAATTTGAGGACTTGGAGCTGTTGTGCTGGGACACATGCAACAGAGGTTAGAATTTTCACTGTTAACGAGGACACAATTTAATGACCCTGAGAATGGGTTGTAAGAGACAATGCTATGCCAAGTTAATGGTGTTTTCCTGCAAAAGCCAATTACTTTAGTCTACAAGGATAATCTATTTCATAGGAACAAGACAGGGTCACAGAAAGATTTCCATATTTTATAATTATCTTTAGGAAACAAGCAAGGGGAAATACAAAAAGTGTTGCTGATAATACAAGGCACCAGGAAAAAAACCCCAAAAAACATAGGTGAGGCTCCTGTAAGAGGCATTTGTTGCTAGGAGCAGGATGGCTTCACTATTAAAAATCCTTTTCTGAAGACAGGAAAGGAGGAAATAAAAATAATTCTTCATCAAAACAGCTAAAAATATCTTTCAAATGTTCTTCCCAATTTCAAGCATTGGTAGGAGTGTTGAGGTTTTTTCCCCCCTCTCATGTCTCCATTTTCTCTTTTTTATTGGTTGACTATTTCCCTCTCAAAACTTTTCCTATCAATATTTAAAAAAAAAAAAGTTTTCTTTGCTGAAAGAACAGTAGTACTGAGAAAATCGCATATATTTTCAAACCAAGAGAGGCCAGTTACATCCACTGACCCATTGATTTTTCAGCTACAAGGTAATTATAAAGCCTCTGGGTTCTTAGCAACACATGGAAGAAGAAAAAAGAGTTTAAATCATATTCTTCTCCAGTGAGATATTCTACTTGGAAATAGATTTTTATTTAAAGGAATATTATGAGGGAAAAAAACCAGAAACAACCTAACTTCAGTCAGTTCTTTTCCTGTCTACTATTGTTGAGGCAGCTTCAATGGTTCCCCAGGGCAGGTGATTGACTCTCCCAGATTCTACAGCTCTCTGTAACAGCTCTAGAAAAGAGAAGCAACTTTTTGGAGAAATACATTTATGAAGTTACAGAGTGCCACAGGTTGGAGTTTATTTGCCTGTGCTCTGAATTGTATCAGGTATGTCTTAGCAGAACTGTCCTTAATGCAAATAACAAGAATATGAAAGCTTCAATGGCTCCCCTCAGACCTTTCCATTGAAATGCAACATAGTCATGTACCATGCAGAAGCTGCATACTAAAAAAAAAAGAGAAAAAAATTAAAAATCCATATTTTTCTCAAAGTAGAACTTGTGTCTAAATGATGGAATCGTTTTACAGTGGGAAAGCAACTATATGTCCTCATATTCACTTTTTCCTTGAGCTGCATGTTCAATTATTGCTTAATCAGGAAACACCTTTCTACTTCCTATAAAGTATTGGTTCACTTCCTAGTTAGACATCTCTGTGTGCTGGCACTCAGCCCAAAGATATTATTGTGGCTTCTCCCTGTACTTCAGAAATCTCACAAGCAGCCTGCTGGATGTTTCAGGTGTGATGGTTTAATTATGAATAAGGGTAACAGGGTTGCCTGGGGATTATTGTTTTTTTTTTTTCTTAATTGGAGAAAACTTGGCATGGAAACAAGACATCAGAGGAATATGATTTGCTTCAATTAAAAAGGAAAGAAAAAAGGTAAATTTGCCTACACAGAACCAGCTTTTCAGACCAACATATAAATATTAAATGCATACATGTACCATTGAATGAGAAGCAAAAACAAGACAGTGCTTAACTGGTATTGCTATCCATACCGTGCCTGCAGATTTTACACCCTCTTTCACAAATGATACTGCAAGGACTCCAGGATGAAAATCAGAAGCTATTCCAGAGCCAGCTAGAAGGTGACAGCATTCAGGAACAAAAGGACTCTGCAGCCACCCCTACCCAGAAAAGAAGGAACGGGGACCACTGAACACAGGTATGTCCCAGCCACCATTTATTACTGCCACATGCCCTGCTAGCATCAACTGCTGGGCACCTAGCTGTGAAGAAAGCACATCCCTTACATTTTCTCATTTTCAACTGTTTTGGCACAAGCAGAAAAGAAAACAAACTCAAAAAACAGTGAAAGCTGAATCTTTTCTCTAGCCCAAGAGGTTAACTATCAGTTATTCTTTTTAAGCCAGCAGCCTGTGTTTTGTGTTAGGAAGACAGATCTAACAAATCTGGATGGTGTATATGCAGGGGAAGTTATTTTTCAGTTTGGGAAAATGGTACTGAGGCCTCTTCCCTTACGATTTTTTTCAAAAGTAATTTCCAGTAATACATTAAACTGAAATTCAATTACAAAGCAAATATATCTCAGCTAATGTGAATATTGGCTGGGCTAGCAAGGAGAAAGAAAGGGATGATAGAGTTACTGAACACCAAAAAGATGGTGTGTTGTGAAAAAGATTATTTCTAGGTTTATTCCGTCATACTTGAAAGTCCAGGTGGCACTTCAGTGGACCAAGAAGCACTGAAAATTATTTCTAAATTCTGCAGCATAAACTCAGAACTAAGAGAACAACTTTGAGTGGATTTTTATGGTGTTTAATGAGAGATATAAATAAAAATTAAATGCCTCTTCATAACCTCAATAATGTGTGATATAGCAATTCTTTGCTTTCATTGCACAAAGAGAAAAGGTCTTTCACATGTGATCTTTAGTTGTAAAAAGCAGAGGAGCCTAAGTGTACATGGAGCACAGCTCGCTTGAAGGAACACATGTGATTTAGGAAAAAAGGCAGTTTATTTTTAAATAAATGGTTTTGAAAACAAAACCTGTTTCTGGAAAAAAAAAATCCTAATATATTGCTTTGGGGAAATGATAGACTGAAAATATGTTTACCAGAAGTGGGAAAAGTAAAAAAGGATTTCGAGGTCCTCAAAGAAGCTATAGTGTGCTTTTCTGCATCTTATTTTCCTCTGAGTGAGGAACTTCAGCAGAACAATTCTTCAGCAAAGCACCACAGTCCTGACTGCTCCCAAAGACACCAACATGGAATATGAGAGACCACAGAAGAAAATAACAGATATTTTCTAACAAGTTCCCAAGCTTTAATCCCTCAAATTGTCACATCTCATAAAAACAACACGAAATTTTTAACTCCCCTGTCTTGTCCTAGTCTCACACCCCACACAAATCAAAATAAGTAATGGCAGGAAAATAAATTATGACTATCCAAACAGCAAGAGCTTTGGGGTTCACAGATTGCATGGCAATAGTTCTTATCACTACCTGGTTTGTCTACTCAGTGTAATAGGTACAGTCCATGACAACTGACTCATAAAACTTAGATATTTGGACAGCAATTAATGTCAAAGACTATGGTAACACTTCACAGCATCCTTAAAAATGTTCTTATGGGTTCGAAAGCATGTTATTCTCTTCTGAGACAATTCATCTAGCATTATTCTGAGACCACAGCTACCTCTGGTTTCTGATTTCTACGTTTTCTGAAGATCTCTTCTCCATAATGTCCAGCAGTTCAGCCAACTGTATTGTTGTATCAGTATTACGGATGCTTGAATGTCCAGCAAAGAGATTCCATGGAATCTACCCTGCAATAAAGACAAATACATTTACCTGTCATCTGGCATATACAGCTGAGGCTCAGACAAATTCACTTTGTGCAAATTTAACTTGTGTTGAGCCAACCAAAATGAATTATTATCACAGAACAACTGACAGATGACTAATAGGTGAAAATAAACACGAGGTTAATTAAATCTTTTACTTGTAATAGGATGGATAATATACTTTTCTTTTGGCCATGCTGTTCTTACCAGAATAAGAGAAGCATTCAATATGTTCTGCTTCCAAAGGAAGAACGGAGGCTGTAAATTTTAAGACAGTTATGGAGAAGTTCTAGAAACAGTTGGCAGATCATACCAGCACCTAAGGACCATCAGTTGGGAGAAAATCATAATGATTTTCTGACAAAAAAATTCCATTTCTGAAGGAAAAAAATTTCTCTGAGAAGATGCTAAGTGTCCACTGGAAATTAATAAAATGTAGTGTTTTACTGGGAGTCTACTTGACCCTGATGTTTTGACAACCTAACTGCCTCTAAACACCTCACTTTGGTCAGATTAAACCAGTATCAAATGCATTTTGTTATGTTAGCTCTCCTGATGTGTATAGTAATCCTGCATCCCTTTTTTGCCCTGTCAAAGTACTCAGAGGATAATTTTCATGGACCATTTTCCACCTGAAATTGTCAGCATTAAAGTACCTGCTCTGTAGAACTGTCAAGAGTCCCTCTATGGTCAATGAAAGGAGAAGTGGCAGTGCCATCCCTCTGGGTCGTTCTTCTCTTTTTCTTCTCTCCTTCTCTCCCTTCCCACTATAAGAGAGCAGCTCTGGGACCACTCTACAAAATATATGTTATTTTTTGGCACATCCTGAGCTGCATCAAAAGCAGTGTGACTGTGACCAGTAGGTTGAGGAAGGTGAGTCTGCCCCTTTAGTCCAGTGTTGAGAGACCCCAACCAGAGTGCTGTATCCAGCCCTGGGACTCCCAACATAAAAAAGACAGAGCTCCTCAAGAGATTCCTGAGGAGGACCACAAAGATGATCAGAGAGCTAGAGCACCTCCTCTATAAGGACAAGCTGAGAGAATTAGGATTGTTCAGCCTGGGAAAGAGAAGAGAAGGCTCTGGGGAGACCTTAGAGCAGCCTTCTAGTACCTAAAGGGGCTACAAGAGAGCTGGTGAGGGACATTGTACAAGGGCATGGGGTGATAGGACAAGGGGAAATGGCTTTAAACTGAAAGGAGGTAGGTTTAGATAAGATATATGGAAGAAATTCTTTACTATGAGGTTGGTGAGGCCCTGGCACAGGTTGCCTGGAGAGCTTGTGGCTGCGCCATCCCTGGAAGTGTTCAAAGTGAAGTTGGGTGGGGCTTTGAGCAACCTGGTCTAGTGGAAGCTGTCCCTGCCCATGTCAGGGGAGTAGATCTAGATGATCCTTAAGGTCCTTACCAACCCAAACCATTCTGTGATTCTATGAAACTAAGTCTAAGGAACTTCTGAAAAAGCACATGGGCACTTTTGAAAATATTGCCCTTTATACCTTTAGTGAAAAGCATTTTCTTCCTGTCAAACCTAAA
The DNA here is from genome assembly GCF_000691975.1 of Corvus brachyrhynchos. Lineage (NCBI taxonomy): Eukaryota > Metazoa > Chordata > Aves > Passeriformes > Corvidae > Corvus > Corvus brachyrhynchos. The sequence continues at coordinate 1,920,844 of NW_008238644.1, forward strand.
AACCAGATGAAAACGGAAAGAGCCCTGTTAGGTAGCTAACATAGTCAGCACCACAGTGACTTGGACTGAAATGCCTGTTTTAATCTTCCCAGAGTAAGTTTCCTGAACTGTCTCTTTCTGTTGTTCTTCTCACTTTGAATTTAATAGCAGTTCCCCCTGAATGACAACCAAATGCTGCGTCCTACAGAGCTGGCTGTATCCACTCATGCAATTGCTAACTCACCTACCACTGAGAGATCCAATTACCCCACCTCCTCTTTCATGTTCCTTAGTCATTTCAATCTGCAGCTGCACTTCTGCTAAGGTTCTCTCTTGTTTCTTCCCCACTTTCCTTCTCCTTTCCCTCATGGTTATATTTATCTCTGACCTTCATGCTATTTGCCAGATTTATTTTTTTATTGTTGAATTTCACACCTCAGTTTCTTTTTTTGTAATATGGTGCTTTCTGAGCAATGCTGTGGAGCAGCAGCTTTCTCTTCTGCCTTCTTGCTTCTTTACTGGGAGGGCAGCCTGGCTCCCTTTCTGGTTTAATATCGGAATCCATACTGCAATCAGGGGAAAATATACTGATTTTCTTTTTGCCATATTGTATCTTCATGTGAAAAGAAGAATCCCGTAAGACAAAGAACCATTTCCAAGGACCCATTTCAGAACCTTAATGGAAATTTTCCTGAAACTTGTCTTACCCTCTGTCTTTCATTCTCTCAATTTAAGCAATACACCTGAGATGATGTTTGTCAGGGATCTTGTGCCTTTCCATCCCTGGCACTGAAGGAACTAAATCAGTCAGTAAAGACTATAAAAAGTTCTGGGGTTTAATTATGAGCTAAACTCAAATATCACTGAACGTGCTAAAACCCCAGGGGAAGCCACATAATACAACCTGTCAAAGCCTCAGTCTGATCAAAAGTAAATTACACCAAAAGTTAATTGTTGGGAAAAGACAAATTTTTGTGTATTCTGACTCCTTTTTAAATCATTCTATTTAATAATCATAGGGTGAATTTATCGGATTTTTAAATGGTTAAGATTGCTAGCATGAAATACAACTAGCTACAGATGCTCTGGGAAAGCAAAAGCAAGGTATAGCTGCTTCTAGAGAATTTTTTCCCAAAAATTATATGCTTAAAATGATGCAATTTCAGTCAATACAGAATCTATTGACTGTGCTTCTAGTGTCTTTTGTTAAAAAAATAACAGCAGCCTTTCTCTACTCTATCCCTCCTCCCCGATTTTCTTGCATGAATCAGATTTTTGGCAAACGGGCTGCACTCTCCTTTTATCTGAAATTTCTCCCCATATGCTGAACAAGATTTAACCTTTTGTACCCATTTATTACATCACCAGGCCCACATCCACTGCTATACATCGGGAAAACAAGCAGCACAACAGTGAACAGAATGGTAATTACAGCCCTGGCTCCACCCCAAGCCTTTCTACAAATGTGTGAGCATGCACACACACGGAGTCAGAAGGGAAGGACAAACACAGATCTTGATAAATTATCTGTGGCTTAGCAGAGGTGATCCATGGAGTTCACTTTCCTGTTCTCTTCAGAGGGAGTCACCTTGCTTGGTCTAGGACTTGGTGGGGACTTACAAACTGCTGAGGCTGATTCTCACACACGAGCTCAACACCTTTTTTCTCATGAGCATGGCTTGTCCCCACGTCCCCACGGTCCACTGAAAGTGCTGCTCTGTTATAATCGAAATACACAAATTCATTTGCATTAGATCAAATCAAACATTGCCTGTTCCTCACAGGAATGAGCTGCCACACTGTGAATCAGAGCATAAATCGGCCAGAAATACACTCAAAGAAGTCCTCAGGTTGGCAACTGCTCTTGACTCCTGAAACCCCAGCAGATAACTTTGAGAAATTTGACAGTAAAAAGTTTCACATTTCAGTTCTTTGCATGACAGCCAAGAACATGGATATCACATGCACTCACTATAATTTGAACTGTACTGAGTCACCAGATTTGTGAATTTGTATCTTTAATAAATTGGAAATACATAATAGACTGTCTGTCTCCCCACACAAGCCCTTTTTATAAAAGATTTAGAAATGTACTGCCTTCAGATAGAAAGGTTACTTAAAGGTTTGATGCAAAGTCTACTCTACCTGCCCATGACTCCAGTCTTGCAAAAAATGATCATACCTGAATTTCATGAGACTACAATGGTAAGTGCTTAGAAAATTAGGGTTAACTTGCTCCTATAAAATGCTTTGTGTACTTTTAGTCCAAACCAACAGGTGATGAAGATGATTAGCCATCTAGCAAAGAATGGAGAATTCAAATATTCAGCAGGCAAATCTCTTTGGCAAAGAGAGAACTTTCTTAAACAGAATACTTGGTCATTTAGTTTTGTAATTTTTAAATTGAAGATGGTGAATTCTTGTGAATCCATTTATTTCAGGAAAGAACTGTCAAAAAGCTAAAACTTCATTATGGAAAGCTTTGGTCTTTCTAACACATACATGTCTACCTTGGATAACAGTATCTGTAAAGGATCCTTAAAAATACAAAGGATTTTAGCCCCAACCTTTCATCTTAACCTTAAGCGTTATCTGGAGTATGGGACTAGGAAGCTTTCCAAAGATTTAATTGACTACCCTTTCCCTATTACTGCTCATTGACAGTTACATTTTTCTATATTCTGATGTGAGGTAAATTAATAAGCCATGAGCAAAAAAGACAGCTGTGAATAACCTAAACCACCACTGCCTGTCATTGTTCTTCCAGTAAGAGAGGAAGAAAGTAGACATTAGGGAAAATTTTAATAATAGATTTTGACACAATCTGAAATTACACCTAACTATTCAGAAAAATAAAACAAAAACACAAAGCAAAAGAAACTAAAATGAGGTTGCCCTGGCTAAGCAAACCAGTGAAAGTTTCACACAGGTATGTGTATACACAAGCACACGAATAAATAAATTCTTAAATTAATTTGAGGCCGTCTGTTGCTAGATAACTGCTGCTTCTACACACAGAAAACAGTTGGGAATACTTTAATATAATTAGGGACAGAATTTAAAGATTCATTTCCTTATTACTGTATTAATTATACGTTTTAAATGAGAAACAGAATTGTTGCTCTTATTTAAGAATTATGCCTTAAAAAGCCATGTAAAACATGGCTTTTCAAAGATGAGATAGAGGCACGCTTGGCTTTCTGGGCTGCAAGTGCTCAGTGCCAGGTCAAGCTGAGCTTCTTTTCCACTAGTACCTCCAGGCCCTTCTCCTCAGAGTTGCTCTCAATTCACTCTTGATTCACCCAGCCTGTGTGTTTGTGCTCAGGATTGTCCCGACTCACCTGACCTTGACCTTGTTGACCTTCATGAGGTCCACAGAGACCCAGCTCTCCAGTCTGTCAAGGTCCCTCTGGGTGGCATCCCTTCCCTCCAGTGTGTGACTGACTTACACAGCTTGGCATCATCAGCAAATTTTTCAGGGGTGCCCTGGATCCCACTGTCCATGACACAGATGAAGATGTTAAACAGTGCTGGTGCCAATAACGACCCCAAGGAACCTCACTGGTCTCCACAGGGACACCAAGCCATGAACAGCAACTTTGGGTGTGATCATCCAGCCAACTCCTTATCCACCGAGTTGTCCATCTGTCAAATCCTCATCTCTCCAATTTCCACAGATTCATTCTTTTAAGAGGAGGAAGTACATTTGAATTTCTCAGATTACGTTTCTCAAATTACATGAGAAGTATCTTATGCAAATGAGTTAGGTCTTGACTAATAAGACAAGGTATTAATTACTGCAGTGTTTTCTTTATTGTGGGAGAAATATTAAATCATCATGTCAAACATCCAGCATTACATGAATAAACTTAGGTAAGAGTATGTGAGGGTTAATTAAATTATTAAATTATTAAATTCTTACTTAAAGTATGCTACTATTTAATAAATTGTAAAAACACTTTGCAGTTTAATTTTGCCTTCCATAATAAACTAGCCATGGGTGCTACTTGCAAAGTTCATTCTTCATCAATCTCTCCTACAAGCCTGGATTTTTTGACTTCTCAGACTATGCATTTCATGAACATTTGGTATGACATTCTGGTCCAGAGAAATCAACAGGAGGAATGGTATTGATCACAAGGCCAGGATTTTCCTTCCTTAAAGGATGAGACAATTTAAGATGCATTTTGCAAGGATTAATGACTCTTTCATCAAAATCAATACTTGAAGATCTTTCCAGCAGTCTGTGAGGTTGCCAGAAGTTATTTATCTGCTTATCTTTGTTCAATATGTTAATAGCTTACTGGATTCCTGATAATACATCTTGGAAACTGTTATCTTCTTTCTTCTCTTATCAGTGACATACTAGGCTACGTTATCAGTGTCCACTAAATAATTTCTTTTGAAACTGTGAGAGGTGAGTAAAGGAAGAAAACGTCAAAAAAGTGATGAAGTGTTTTTCCAGCGTAGAGATTTAGCTTAGTTCTTGTCAAAAATAGGATTCTCGTGTCTAAACTAGGATTATTTCTACATGTTCTTCAGAAATAGAAGTGAAGAAAAATGTTGGTTTAATTAGTTCAATACTGTTAAAATCTAGGAGCAAAAACCCAATGGCTCTAACACCCAACAGAGGAATTTACAAGCACTGACATCTATGCAGACTTCAATTTCCATCAGTAATTTCCCATACCCACTGACACTGCAGGCTGTGCAATTCCCAACAGTATTTAGACCTTGAGCTCATTTAGTCAGGTATGATATTTTTATAAATGTTATAGGACAACTTTATGGGGCTACAGAGGAGTTCATTTCATCCTGCAATTTAAAAAGAAATGAACCCCAAACCTTTCTGTCCTAATAGCAGCTGGCACCAGCAGGGCTTAATGAACCTGTTAATTTACTAATATGCACTAATGAAAATGGTGATTAGTTGCAGGCCATCTGGGTCACTAAAGAGTTGATTTATATCATATTTAGAACAAGAGCTCAGAAAACGAAAGGCCTACACCTATCTCTAGTCTTCAGAATCAAAAGTTAAATCTGACCTTGGGATGTGGGGCCTTTTTTGCTGTGTTTTGTTCTTCACTTAAAGTATTTGAGGCTCTTCATGGTCATTGAGAATGCCACAGAGAAGTCCAGTTCCAGTGAAAAGAGGAATTTTATACAGAAACAACAAGGAAAAGAGAGGAGCATTTTAATCCTTTAGTAAATCTCCTGTTTCACTCTCTTTCTTATTGAAAGGGAAGTATCTCAGCTGATCTCCGTAGTGGATACATTCCTTCACTTGCCTTGTTGAATAAACAGAATGTTAATTGTTTTCATATTTTCATGACACTGAGCTAAGATGAATATAAACCTCTGCAACTTCACACAGCTAAAAACCCCCTCTTCCAGTTAGGTGATCAAAATTACTACTTTGATTTTGCAATAGGATGAAAATCTTTATTCTACATCTTGCACAGACTTTAAAATTGTTTTTATTGGATAGTCCAATACTCATAAATTGTTTATTTTACCTTATTATATTGGAAGCTTATGGCATTAAACACACTTATTTAAAAGATCAATGAATTATTAAACTTTAAAAGGAAGATTAAATGGAAAAACAATGACATTCATCTTCATCTACTGAATGATCCAAGGAAACGAGACTTCATCTACTTGTTTTGGAGACACAAACTAATATTGAAACTAGTTTTAATTATCAGCAGCCTTTCTCTTTCAAGAATGGGGGGAAAAATAGGGACAGTTTTCTGGAGAATGGAAAATATTAAAGCCAAATGACACAACTGCAAAGGTGTTTGGTTCACATATTTTGAAATTCCATTGTATTGAAGATAAATTCTGGTTTTCATTATTTTTCTACAGACAGCTCTGGAAAAATATGTAGTAACTTCTCGAGAAAAGTGGCAATAGTAGGAGAAAGAAAGCCCAAAGTACATGACATTTTTCAAGTTTCCCCTGCTGAAGTGAATTAACAAACACGTTTTCCCCAGTGTTTCACGTGCTAATAAAATGCAGGGAGTCAGCACCTCTTTCTCTCTCAATGAAATTAATTCCATCTATAACTCTCATTCTCCATCTGTAGAGTCAGAACAGGAGCTCTGTGAATTCAAAATAGACAACAAACTTCATGGAGAATGATGAGACACTAAGTTGAAATATTTTGCATTTTTCAAGATGCAAGATCTTGTTTTCACTTCTTCCCAACAGGTTTTGCTCCTACATTATGTTTGTTCATTAATGCAGTTATCAAACATTGTGCAGGGAATGCACAAGGCAAGGATGTAACCTACTGATTTAGTATGGAAAACAGAAGGAAGACAGGTTTTAACTCTGATGTAACTGCAGCAGTAAAAAAAATAAACAAACCTACCTGACTAAATTATCTACCTAATTTCACATGTCCAACAACTCTAGGGCTGAGGTATTTTCAGACCAGTTCTGCAAAGCACTTGATTGTTTGCCAGCCTGGAAGGATATAAAGAGCCAAAGAGTCCTATTTAGATGTTTCAGGGCAGATGCAAGCTTAGGTCCTGTCCTGAGTAAGAACATTACATCCTTGTCTGTGCCTATCCTCAATCTTTACTGTACTCTGAAACTAGATCACCTATTTATTTGCCTAAGATTTTGGCTGAGAACAGAAATACTGTCACACTAGACTAAGTAAGGCCTTCCTACTACATCATCTCCATCAGCACCCAACACTAGAGAAAATTAAGGAAGCAACCAGACCTGAAACTATAATCATCCTCCATCTATCCATTTTCAAAAGTCTCTAAAGGTTGTTGGCTCTACATTTCACAAGATTTCTGTATTTTTCTTTGTGCTAGGTTTACACACATTTCTCATTTACATTTTTGCCTCTATTTTTTTGCCCTTAACAGCTTCAAATTCCAGAGTTCAACACTGATAACACACTGTGTGGTTAAAGAGAAATCTTTTTCCTGTTTTCTTTTTCCTTTTTATCCTTTTATCTCCTTTTACCCAACATAAACTTTAAATGTATCTTGCCTTCTTGACCACCAGGGTGACAAGTTTGAAAATAGAAGCACAAGCCTGTAAAAAACAGCATTTACAATACTGAATCAGAATGACTTGTCTAGTTCACAAAGATATTTTCATAATTAATTACCCATGTAGGTATTCACAGACATGATGTACTGAAAATCCCAGTTTCACTTCACTGAATTCACCAAACTGAAATGTGTGTTTCTATGAAACGCTTTGTAGTTTAAAGTCTAACATAGAAATCAACCATAAATAAGCAACATCTAATCCTTTTTTCTTAAAAGAAAAAAAAAGAATTCCATTAAATTGATTCCTGTTTATTAAAAGAAAAAAAAAAAATAAACCACAATGGCAACAAGTTAATGCCTACCTTCTAGTTGAGGCCACCATCCTATTATTAGAAGAGATGAGGTCTGGGACCTAAACAAAATATTCTTTTTACTTCAAATAAAATACAAGAAGCATAGATGTAGGCACACTCTTACTAACATTGCTAAAACTAAAGATTGTTAATGGTATTCCAACCCTCTCCAAAAAAATTGAGGCCAAAGTGTGGAATAACCACATAAAAAGAAAACAGCCTTCCATCTGTCTCTGTGGTTGAGTAGAAGGATGAAAAAATGGATCAATTAAGAGGAATAAAGAAAAAAAAAATCTACCAGCATTATTGAGGCACTGGCACTATTATCAAGAAGATAATCCAATATTACTTTCTGACTGTCTTCAAAGAGGATGCTCTTGTCCACAGATATTTTAAAATAACTAAGTGGATTATCAAACCACAAAACCATTCAAAGAAGAATGCTGAATAAGCCATTTGGGATTCTATGGCAGTCACAGAGCATTTTAAATTATGCTCATCATATTTTTTCCTCAGGACAGCTATGCAATGTACCTTAATGAAGATTGGCATACCTAGTAGAGAAGTCTCATGAGCTGAACACCACTGAAACTTTTGTTTACCTATTACCAGCATAACCTTGTTTTTAAAAAGAGCTACAACTCTGCATGCAGCTTCATCTACTGATGAACATGTATTCCTATGGAATTTCTTGTTAAATGTGCATCATAACAATTGGTGTGGCAGGACCAAGCATGTCACAAGTTTTCCAAGCTACTTCCAAGAATATGAAACTTCCCCCTGTATCAGAATGTATTAAAATATTATAATAACATCAAGAATAAACTCTGATGAGATCCCTTGCAAACTATTTTTACTGGAAAAAAAGACATGTTCATTGAGAGCAAGTCTCCAAAGCTACCTCAGCGTGATAAAAACTGTTATTTTGTGAATTCTGAGATAACAAGAACAAAATAGAAAATTAAAGAAGAAAGAAAATAAATAAAAACTATAAGACAGGAAAAAAACCCAAAACACACTCCTACTCCCTTAACAGAGTTTCTAATGCTCTTGGGTGCTCACTAGTGCCGTGCACAGAGATCTCCTTCAGGTCAAGTGAAGGGGTAAAATATTCACATTAACCTCAGCTCTACAATAGTTATGTTCAATAAATCTTTGTTTACTACTCCATAAGAACATATTGAGAAAGAATTGAGCAATCTCTCTCAGAAATATAGATATTTTTCTTTTAAAACTAATCATCTATCACAGAATATTGGAATAATTCAAACTTAAATGTATCTCTGGAGATCACCTAGCCAGCCCCTCCTGCTTTATGCCAAATTCAGATGATATAGTTTATGACTTTCTTCCATGTGTGTTAAGGAATACTCTGGAATATTTTAATCTGGAATGAGACAGGGAAAAAACGATTCTGTGTATGTGTCAGACAGAGTCAGCTACAGACACCATTAGTGCCTGTGGATTAATCTAAAATTTAGCAAACTCATAAAAGTATAATTTTAATCTGTTCCTCACCATTGTTCTCCTGAAGCAAATCACAGAGCAGAAATCTTAAGAAATTATGTTCTCACTTAAATTTCTGACTAAGCTGTAGGACAAAAATATCTCCCTTGGACTTTTGTACAGAACCTAGTTGGAGGTTACACTGCCAGTAACTTATGCAATTAATTGCAATCATTATGGAATCAATGCCAGTGCTTTGCCTTGGCGTGAAGTGCACAGAAGAACAAAATAAACACTGGTTTGTAAAAAGAAATACTGAGATTAGCACAAAAAAATAAGAAATGCCTGTTCCTCAAGCATTTTTGCAGGAAACAAAGTCATCTCAAGCAGGGCTATTTTCATCTTCTCTTTGCCCAGAGTATCTCTTTGCTACTCTCACACTGCTCTGTTCCAAACAGTTCGATGTCAAATGCACATACATTCAAAAGCTCTTCATCATATCTGTGTATATTTATTTATGTCTGCCACCATCCTAATGAAGTGTCATGGAAAACTCCAGCAATAAGCAGTAATCTCAGACAAGAAAGTAAAGTGCTCATGTTATAGGTTTCAGGTGACACTTTCCATACTGCTTATTAATCTGTCAAAAGCCTAAAGTTGTTTAGTGAATGAAAATAATTTCTCATTCATGACAGTAATTATGTCAAAAGAAATATTTATGTTTGAAGTCCTGATTTATTTTGTGCTAAGAGCACCACCTATTAATATATTTATTCTGAAAAATTACACCACCACCACCAGCAATGAAAATGACCTTGTGGGGAAAAAAGTAAAATTCAAGCACCTTCTCTCTTCTATATATAACATACATTATCACAACAGAAGTTAAATGTAATTTCCTTAATGGAAAAAGGATGTCCTTAATTGCTTTATATAAAAATCAATTTAAATAGCAGAAGATGGAAAATGTCAAACCCTTAAAAACTTACTAATTATATTACCAAATATGATTTACCATTTACAGTTCTGTTATTGACAGATTTAGAAGGTAGAGATAATTTTGTGAGTCCGGGAGGAACACTAGTAATATGTGTTACAAAACATATAAATGGTATATAATAACATTATATTTTAAGAGATACCACAGCCCAATGTCTGAACTAAGGCATTTGCCAATGCTCTATAAAACTTTTCCCACTTAAAAGATACTTTGGGGCTAGATGAAGCACCAGATCTGTGCAGTGAGCTACTCACAGATTATGAAGACCAGATCAGTGTATAAAATTATCGGGTTCTGCTATGCAGTTTTTGGGTTATAATACACACATGCATATTTGGAAAAACAAACACACATCACTGTCAATGCTGACAGATTGATAAAGGATGTCATGCACCTATGAAACCCTACACAGAAATACTGAGCAGCTCTGGTACCATAGATTTATTTCACTATCATTTTAGTAGTGTCCAGATTTAAATAAATAAATGCTTTATATTTAACTGTAAATACCACTGGTAAGTTATATGACCTCGATGGCTTCTGTGAGAGTTCTCCTTCAAAAGGAAAGTGCATCATTCTGCCTATTTCTATTAAAATGGCTTCCTGTTTTCCTGAAGCTTTTCTAACAGCTTCTATAAGTCATTCTCCCTAAAACATAGGAACATGAAACCACTTTACAACACAGCAATCAGCAACATTAAGCTCACAGACCAAACATCCTGCTTTGATCAGCAAAGACAAAGAAATGAAATGTGATAAAGCTTGAATTGAGACTAATTTTGATCAAACTGTCTGTGAGGTTAAATTCAGTCAGACCATCTTGAGTTCCTAGCAAGAGCTGAAATAGGTCTTCAAATTTGGCCTTTTCCTATGTCAAAACATATATGTGGCATTACAAACTCAAATAATGCATATTTTGGAACAGGCATGGCCAAAATACCAAATGGTTCTTCTCTGGCTGATGGGAATTCCTTCCATGATTAACCCCCCCAAATACCCCACACATCCTCCCCATTCATCCTCTATGCCTGAAAAACTCAGGCTATGAGCTGAAGAAATGCAATGCAAGGAGCACAGGGATTGAGCCTGTTTCCCATCAGAGAACAATTCTACAAGGAAATTCAAAGAAATTAAGAATATCGTGTGTCTACAAGCAAAATAAAGATATGTTTTACACAGCACAGTAGGAATCCCACTCTGCCCTTGATCAGACCTATGAGGGAGCTCATTCACCTGAACTGGTTGTTGAAATAATGACTGACTCTCAAATTTCCCATTAAAACAGACATTGAGCATGCATCCTCAGAGGTTTGGATTTTTTTTCATACTCACCCTTTCGCCTTCCACTCCAACTGGATTTTGCCTCTTCTGAAGCATGCTCAGGATGCCTACTTACCATTGTGTGAGCCTCTGCAGAACTCATCTTCCCTAAGCTTGATTGATGTCTGCCCACTTTTGTTCTCAATTCTCACGAGTCTGAGGCTAAAGCAAGACCAGTATTAGCACTGCCCTCCTTTTAAATCTTTTTCAGAACCATGGAGCAAATACTATTGCTCAGTCAAAGATGGAGGAGGAAGAGCAACATCAAGTTTCAATTAGAAAATCCTGGTGCAGTCAACTTTTTTCTTACCTAAGCCCTGCTGACTAAAAGAGTTTTCTCTGACTTATAGAGGGGGAGACAAGGCTTACAATATATTTCATGAGAATGACTAAGCAAGGAGGCTGAAATCAGTTGTAAATCTCTTCTGGAACAAGAATGAAAGCAGGCCCAGGGTACTAAGGCTGAAACATTATTCTTTTAACTTGATTGGTTTTGTGCTTTAAAAGCTTTTGGGCGAGGGCTGTTGTACTCTTGCTTTACTAGATGCTCTTCTATAACCCAGACATGTCATTACATTCTTTGTTCCCTACAGCCATTTTACACAGTGATTCAGTTCAAACACAAAAATACTTCCCTTCCTCCCAATTGATTATGTTCTTTACAGCTGCTGATGGAAAAGACTGTCCAGCCAGTGATACCCTGAAGGTGGCACTGCATTTCATAACACTGTCAGTCATCCTGTCACACCCTGCTATCAGAAAAACTCCTTTCACTTCTACCACTAACTGGTTTCCACTTAACTTCCTGCCACAATGATTTTTTCCTCAGGTCATTCTTGTTAAAATCAGTTCCACAACTGATGAATTTAATGCCTAAGGACTGCTTACCTTAGTCAAAGAACACTCTCAAGTTTTCACCTTTACATAACACCTCAGATCAGATATTTTCTTTCATATGGATTGGAAATAAATATGTCAGAAACAGGCACCAGAATCACACCTCAGGAAAACATGGGAAACTCATCCATTCTCAGAGAGTTCAGTTCCCTGCCACCTATGGACTGATTTAAACACAGAAACATGAGGCTTTAGTATGAACTCTGTTTATTTTTTTATCCAATTTACTTTAAACACTGATGAGTTCCTCTCAGATGAGATCCAGTTTCTCTCTGATTCAGCTTCTGTCTATGAATTTCTAGAGGAACATGAAGATATTCACTGAACATTGAATTGACAAGAAATGTACCTTCTTAAAATAATATATTTGCCTGTATCGCCATTTTATCATCATTTTCAGCCTTCCTTATTAGACATTTTTTTGGTTGAAACATAGTCAAGAAATGTCCCCTTTGAAATTAATACTGAATGAAAAAGCAGCAGAAGGGTAGCAAATCATGGCCCTTTGCTCCTATATATGAAAAATGTCACACTATGCCTTGAAATGTCAGACTTATTACCTAAGATAAAACACTCTCCAAGAGGAATGCTCTGAGAAACACATCTGTTTTCCAGCCTATTCTTTTTCTGGCTTGTTAAAATTAAAATGAAACTTAATATGACTGTGTAAAATAAACTCTAAACCCTGCTATATAAAAATTAATGTTTGCTCAGAATTGCAAAATAGCAAATTTAAGTTATCAAAAAATTGGATTGTGTGAAGCTTACACAAACTTATGTTCTACTTTCATTATTCTCAGACAATAGTATTTGAACATAAATAAAATTATAAATAGAAATATGCAGCAAAAAAGTTACAAAAAAAATTTACCATACCAGAGGAAATTAAAAGCTGATAAATTACATAACATGAAAACAACTGATCTGACATTTGTGAAGAAAACCTATCAGCTTGGAGAACCAATACTGTTACTGATGTTCTTCAAGCAAAGCAGCATGTCACACTGAAGAATGTCACATGTCAAGAAAGACCAGAAGCACTTAAAATCAAAGCAATTCCTACTAAATAATTTGAGTTTGATGGAAATAGATTAGTGACTAGGTAGAAAAATGAGCCTAAAATTATTAAAACAAACTGTTCCTGTTTTCTCCTTTTCAATGCTTTTTCCCTTAAGGAGGAACAGACTTGAAAAACGTTCAAGTGCAGACTTACAGACACAGAAAATTTACTCATTCTAACACAGGACTAAAGTGCATTGGATGAAGTCAGTGTTGAGCTTTGAGTAACAGGAAGATATTCCTTTACAGACTCTTACACTGTGAAACTCTTCAGAATATTTTAGATACAGCCTTGGCAGCAGTGACCATGAATTTGGGACTGGCACTGTTTAACACCTTTGTTGGTGCCATGGGCAGTGGGATTGAGGGCACCCTCAGCACGTTTGCCAACACCACCCAGCTGTGTGATGCAGTCCCACTGGAGGGAAGGGATGCCATCCAGGGGCACTGGACAGGTTTGGGAGGTGCCATCTCTTCATTATCATGTATTGCCTTTCAGTACAGTCGTTCTTATTTCTGTGCTGTTTCATTATAGTAAGTTCAGTTGAAGTAGGATGCACATTAAATCCTTCTCCTTAGCGAACTCCTGTGCAGGAGAAGTTTTTTCAGGCTTTGCTGATATGGACAGCAGCATTTTTAGTTAATCTCACACTAGCTTTACCAATTTTCTGTGGAGAAATCCAAAGCACAGTAAACTGGAAGCATATTGTTTGTGAAAGCCTCCATATGCTGAGAGTAACTTATTTCTTAGAGCAAATGGCAAAACAGTTGGACCATTTTTCTTAAAGATGTGACAGCCAAATGCTGAGACTGAACAAAGACAGCAATTAAAAAAATGACATAGTCAGTGGGGATGGATATGGTCTATCATTACAAATTAGATTCACACTGAGACTGGCAGGTGACAGACCAGGTTCTCTGTACTTTAAATTATTTTGGAAAAGTGCATGCCAATTTATGCTCTTTTCATATTACTGATGCAATCACAGCTGCAGCATGCAGCTAAGTGTTGAAATTAAAACATACCTATTCATCTTTATTGCAACTAGACGATGCCTTCCCTATTAGGACATGTGGAGAACCAGGAAAAAGTCTTCCTTTCCTTCTTCCTCCTTCTCCTTCTGCACCTTTCCACTCCATGGTTTCAAATTCTGGATTTGTGCTTTACAACAGAAAATCACAATCTCTATTGCCATTAGCAGGGAGAATCTGTTAGTGTCTCCTATGATGATAACAATGTGTGATTGCAGTCAGTGTTCTCTCTGACTTGTTGCATCACTAGACAGTGTTCAGAGGGTTAGTGGCCCTAAAGAAAAATGCTAATTTCAGCTCTGACTCAGTTAATATTTCCTTTCCAAGTAAATCACAATTTTCTGGTTGGTCAAAATTAAAATTTATATAAAGGTATTAGACATTAAAATAATGAATAAAATTAAAAAGCTTTTATCCTGACATAGTAAAGTACAAGCAGGATAGGTTCTCAAAGCTGAAAGCCACATGGGAACACTGACCAGTGATATGTCTTGATGCCTTATTTCTTATTCAAAAATTGCAAAGTAAATGCAACACAAACATTAATTGACCATATTTACTACCATGGAAACAGCAGTTCTTGTCTTTAAATAGCTTTGCAAACACTAATTAGTCTTCAAAACATCTGGGGAGACAGGAAACCCCTTAATCTCTGAGTATGTGAGTTAAAGCAATGAAACAACTGAAAAAGGTGATTACATTCCCAATGGCAACTGTGGCCAGTACAGAATGACTTTGCTCTAAGACAATAAGGTGAACTGCATTACACCACTAACCTACACAACAGGTCATGGCAGGCTTGCAAACTTACATCTGAAGTACAGATATCAATATCTGGAAAAACTTCTAAGCACTGTAATAAAAATGGATTTCTACTTTGATTTGTGGTGTAATTAAACTTCTAAAGTGCTGCTTCCCTTTGGTATCCAAAGAAAATGTTCAATTACTTGCCTTAATCTAACTACATATTTTTGAATGCATTTTATTAGGGCACTGCAATAATTTGGCTTTCTCAGCATTACAAAAATGGTGCTTGGTGACACGGCCTAGTGGTGGACTTGATGAACTCAAAGGTCTTTTTCAACTTAAGCCTTTTCAAGTCCATGAGTCTAGGAATAGTATAGAAACAGCATGGAAATACATACACATTTAAGAGCACAACTGTGCTAGAAGAGGAAAATTTTAGTTCAGCTTTGTGTCTAACACAATGTCAGTTCAGGGAAACTCAAAAGATGCATGAGTAAAGTGGGCCTTAATTTCAGATGATGTCTCAGCTGACAAACTTAAATTTTAGGGACATCTGCAACTGGAGGTTGTAGCTGGGCTATCTTAGTTTTTAGTTTCTAAATGATTTAGCCTCCACTCATCTGTCTCATTTCTTGCTTTGTAATTATAATTTTGGCTTCTGAGGCGTCCCATGGCAATGCTTTCCATATGAAAGTTAAGTGTTGTGTGAAGAAGTATCTCCTGTCTGAAAATTTTAGAGGCAACCAATTAAATCACTGTATGTGACAACTCTGTTCCCTATTCACTTTCCTTACAGAATTCATTGAAGTCTGCTGCATCTCCCTGTTGCATCTTTAATGCAGCTCAGGCTTGAAGCACAGTCAGAGATAACACTTCACAGGAGCACAGAAGACACGATTTTATGTCCTAGATCTTCTGGTAATATCATTCTGGTAATGTTTACCATTGCCTTGGGAGTCTTTTCAGCCTTTCCCAGCAGAGCAGACCATGATAGTTGCTCAAAGAAGAGGCAGGTGATTTGCATAATGCCATGTATTAATATGAAAGGTTTTGCAGTTTATTGAAAATTTACTATTATCATAAAAGCTGTTTGTGGTTTTTGGTTTTGTGCTTTGGTGGCCGATGTTTCCTTCCTGTGCATGCAACTGAGATGAACTTCTAATCCATCCCATCCTGTCTCTCCCAAACAGAGCCCTAGAACATTTTTGCAGACAATTTTATGAAACTTTCATTTTCTAACAGCCCTGAAACTTTTTGACTCACAATTCATGTTTGTGCAGCAGTGATGGGAATGAACAAACTAACAAAAAGCCCCATTCTCCCTCCATCAGTGGAACAAAAGAGCTTTTAGTTCCTTTCCCATTTAATCTCACTTTTATAGACCCTTGTGAAATTCTAGTTTAAGAACACTGATTTTGAAGTCAGACCAGGCAGGAGATTCAGTGCTTCAGTTTTGGAAGAAGGGTCAGGAAAGGATAAGAAGATTATATGAAGTCATTTCCAGTTCCTAGAAAGCCACAACTCTGTGTGTACAGGAAGTTGGTGCTACGGAAATGAAAAATTCCCTTTCCACATGAAAATTATAATTTGTTGGCAGGGAGAAAAGTGCAGCATTACAAATTTCAAACAAAGTAAGGAAACTACAAGGAAAAATAGCTCAGACAAATCAGTGCAGGATTACATAATCAAAATTCAATACAACTATACCAGGAAAAAGAAATTTTTATGAGTAATATTGCCTATAAAGTTCACAGTGCTGTGGATATCTGAGAGAAAATGTATCATGGCTTCATAGAGCTCTCAGTATTTTTTTTTCCCCTTCTTTTCTGCTTTGACAAAAGGTGTGAAACAAATTTACTTCAAATAATTATTTTGATCTGATAGCATTATATAAAGAGGTACAGTGATAACTCTGAAGGAAGCCTCATGCAAAGGATTCATTTTTTCTCCTTTCTTGGAGCTAAGAATATCATCATAAATTGAAACCACTTACTGTTTACTGACTAACTGATCTTAATACTTTGCAGCTTTCTTCTCAGGTCAGGAATTGTAATAATTATAGATTTGCTTGAGAAATTAATTCTTATAACTATTAACTCTTACAATTATTAATTCTTGTAAATGAAGAACTGAACATGCAATGGCAAATAGAGAGATTTTACCAGAAATCAATTAATTTTTTTGTTAATATGATCAGGCTCATAAAAATATGTTTGTCAGGGACATAACAGCACATAAAGCATTGCTTTGAAGAGGCATTTTTACTGACTAACAGGTGGCAGTGTTTTCACCTTTAGTTATAAGTGGTCTGGTAATTAACGTCTGATCACTTTAATTAACTGTTTGGAAGCCAGTTACATTTACAACTGGCTTAATACCTTTCACATTTTCATGTTCAGACCAAGTTTTGGTTTTAAAATGATACTCTGTTCCTAGACATGGGTATGTGGCACTCCAAGAACTGTTTGTTTATAATGTTCTGATGCAGACAAAAACTCAAAAGCAGCACCATGAAAGTTAAAGTGAAGTGTTTGTCAGCTGTAACAGCTGCAGCTGAATCTGATCTCCACAACAGTGTGTGGTGAATTCATTACAGTTAAGCATGGAGCCAAGGCTTTGAGTCCCAAAAACCACCAAATCCCTCTTTGCTCCTCATCCTTCTACTCAAGTGAACAGTTCTGCCTCCTGTTTGCTTTTGGAATCCTATTACATCAAATAGCAAAGGTAAACACTGCACTTGCCCATCAGGCAAGTGTTTTCTCTAATAATGCCTCTAATACCAGCTGCAACAAAATTTCCATTCCTCTTCCCATGTATTTAGCAGTACTCTAGAAGCATGGAACAATACAAAAAGGCCTTTTGAAAAAAAATATGAAAGTTTAAGCAAGCTGTAGTGCCAAAGTTAGACAAACGCCCACTGAAGAAGCCCAAACCCTCTAAATATATTTTACATTTAAAAAAATATGTAGGCCAGGTTCAGCCATGTTTTGGATCAACAGTGGGTTAAAAATCTCTCAAGTGCATACAGAATAATTCAATCAATTTGATAGTTTGACAGGAAAATTTTGATAGTATGTCAGCACCTTCGGTAAATGACATTAACAAAACATTTTTATGTGAAATGCCACACCAGCATAAGTTCCCCCACAATCTTTTTTTAATATATAAAATAAATAAATATCTATTTATAAGTAAATAAATATTTATTTTATGTGGAAATAAAATAAATAAAATTTTTCCTCAGATGAAAAAATATTTTGACTATAAAAACAAGTCTTTATTTGGTTTAGCATGTGAGACTTGGTTTACTGGCTCAGTGCTTCTTCCAGTGGTCAGTCTGGTCAATGCATACCAAGAACTTTTAACAAAACCTCCCATCTTTGGGCCCAGTTAATACCATTATACTGTTGCTATGTGTCCACCTGTACTGGACGGGCAAAATATATTCATTAGTTTACTGTCTTTTAAGTATTAGAACACCATTAACTCGTTGATCTGGACTTTGTTAAAGAATCTGTAAGGATGGTTATGCAGCATTTTCCTTGGCCACGCTACAAAAACTCGTTAAATTACAATTCTGGTCCCTAATGGCTTGCTTCTTATCAGAGTCATGCCAGGAATTTGAGTGTGTTCAAAAGTCTCTTTGTATCTCTATTTACACTGCTTTTCAAGGCCCTAATTTATATATTTTGTTTTGCCTTTTTTAATAAATGTTGTGTTCAGAAATGCTGGGGTAGATGAATAACCAGATTTCACCCAGATGCTTGTTCCCAATCATGTAATTCAGAGTGCAGTATATGAGAGACATGCACTCAGAAGCAAAACTGACTGCAAGTGTTTTCCTAAAGCAGGCCCTTAAAATCTACTCCAGACATCTGCACAGTCTTCCCAGAAGGGTGTCCTCACCAAAACCAACATTATTCCAATTTCATTTTCAGTCCCTCATATACTCTTTTTTTTTCAACTTTCTATCTTACTGCTGACCCTCATGGATCAGTTATAGAACACAAACAACTATTTTTATCCAGAAAATATACACTGTCAGAATTTCATACAAATATGTATAAGGACATGTCGCAATCAACTGAAATGTAGCAACTCAGCCTGCAAATCTAGATTTGTAAGTGCAGCTCTGAAAACTTAGCCACTTTCACTGGCTAATTAGCCTTGTGACCCAACTCATAGTACTGTTCTTTATGTAGAAGCATGAACATAGATGTTAGCAAAGAGGCAGTGCAGGAAATGGTTATAGATATATGTATATAGACACACACATATACTTACACAGACATTTTTACAAGTGCAAATTAAAGCAAACCAGTTTTTCTCTTCAGAACTGAATTCCTAACACACACAGATTCATGGCAAGGGTCATACAGTAATGAAGAAACATATTAGCTTTGATATGCTAGTTATGTAGCAGCTTTGGATGTTATCTGAAGGATTACTGTGCATGCAACCTTAAAATGTTAATTCTGAATCTAAAACCCATTCTCAGATTTATAATCTATCTGCAAATATGCTGTGCTTTTCAATTTAAAGAAGTTTCTCACCGCAGGAGTTGGAGCATATTTCCTCAGTAAGGTTACTAATTAATGCACAATTATTGCTGACAATCAGATTCCAAACTTTATAGAAACAAAGCTAAATTTAAAGGAGATTGCTGGGTGCTCTAGAGAGCTGTGCCTTGTCTCTGGAGTAGGAAGTTGCATTGCCGAAAGATATCAAGTGTTTGGAAAGTAACATGAGGAAGCCAATTCTTACAGATGTTTGTCTTTTGTCTTATACCCACATTGAGATCCTCCAACAAGCCTGCCCATGAACCATTTGCCAGTGCAAACAGATCAATTGCAGAAGTAGGGTGGTAATCAGCAGCTTACAAATTAGGAAGTTGAAGGCACAGTCATAAAGCTGTATGTCCTTTACTCCAAAGAACTGGTAAATATCTTGAAGATTTTTGTCCTTTCACTATCACACAGGTCAATTTATTCCTCCCAATTTCAATTTTTAAAAAAATTTTCAAACAGCTACTTTGGTGATGAAATCACTCTCTTATCCTAAGTCTCATAATATTGCTCTTTTCCACTTGATGCTGTAAGAGATCAATAGGGTTTTTATACTTTATAAGCCAGGATGTTGTAATCAGAGAAAGCTGCAGTTTAAGGCAACACATTCAAATCCAGAGCAGTGACTCAAAGGAACAAATGTAAGCAAGTGAATACATGCTCACTAGATTAAGTCCTACTCACTTTTACACCAGGGGGACAAAAATGCATTAGAAATTTGGTATTGATACAACTTTCTGTATATGTGTATGTTTAAATCTAATTTTTTTCCCTGTGTGAATAATTTTACTACAC
This sequence comes from Corvus brachyrhynchos, assembly GCF_000691975.1. NCBI lineage: Eukaryota > Metazoa > Chordata > Aves > Passeriformes > Corvidae > Corvus > Corvus brachyrhynchos. The sequence continues at coordinate 1,941,056 of NW_008238644.1, forward strand.
ATTTGTACCCCTGAAAATGGTGCTTATTTCTGTAAACATCTTGAACCACAGCTGCACATTTTCATTCAGGAGCAGTCTGGAGGAGAATTGTAAATGTTAATCTCATTATAAAGTCTTTCAGCCAAAAAGCATTTTGTAGTAGGTCTATAAAACTTTTCTAAAATTCAATTTGCTGCTATGCTATTTCCTGTAGATTCATTTTCATTTCCCCTCAGATTTCAGAGAGCTCTCTCTGAGCAGTAATCTTAGGAGTTGTCCCCAATTAAGTGACTGCACACCAGTGGATCCACCCACAGAAAAGCAGCTGCATAAGCAAATAGTTCCAAACTTTGTACTAAACACAGGAAGTAGTTTTACCTTGTCTGAAGCACAGGAAGGTCTAATAAGGTATTTGCTATTAATTTTTCCTTTGTACCACTTCTTAACATAACTTCTGGCATAGTTGCATGGAATTTTCAATCTAATTTTCTTTTTCCATTGCGGTATTTACAGGAGGTGAAGGAGTAATCCAGCTGAACAGTGCTAGTTGCAGTTTAAGAGCTAAGGGCACGTATGCCTTGCTGAATGAAGATAGCTCAGTATTCCCACTGGGAAAGCAATTCAGCTCCTGGAATTCACCCTGGAGCTGGCAGTGAAAGCCAGATAGAAGAACGAGTTTGTTTGCATCAGAGAGACTTCTGCCCTCTAGAACACCCATGCTGGTCAGTTCATTCAGACTAAGTCCCAGCAGCCTTCGTGCCCCTTCTCATGGAACCTACTCTTCACCAGTGACTCAATCTGAAAAATAGGAATATGAAGAAAGAATGAAATTAGCAGGAATAAAATCCTGTCTCCATTGGAAATCACTGGTTGCTTTCTCAGTGACTTTCATGAAGCTACGGCCATTTTTTTCTTCTATTTTCATGATTAGCATAAAAACCCCAACATTGTAAAGCTGCAATAAAAGACATAACTCGATATCACATGATTTTTCACAATTTAGGAAGGTGATCCATCCCCCTGTCTCTGGCAGCTGTGAAAAGGAGTGCTTGAACCGGCTCAAAGCAGAAGACACCTTTATAGAGGGTATTTAGGTGGGGTTCTACAATCCTATTTGACTGGCTTTGTCTATGATTTGATTACTTCGTCTTTAGGAATTAAGTTTTGCAAGTCTTTTTCACTATTCAAGTCCCCTTCCTTTTCTTGAAAGAGCAGCTGAGATTCTCCTCCAAAAGCTTATTCTTTAAAATCAATACTTAAAAATACCAGCAGCTTTTAAGGAGCTGGAAATAGCTACAGGTGTGCTCACTACTTTGTGTATTGTCAATTTTTAATTTGGTGAGGAAATGAAAGATACTTATTATTGCAATAATGTGGCTCTTGAAGGCATGGGCTTCTTCACTTAATAAAAAGAACCAAGTCAAGAAATCAATACATGATTCATACAAGTAGCAATCTATTTAATATAACGATACTGAATTGCTATCACAAAACATGGTTATATGATGTGAAATACTAAAGGTGATCAACAAAATCTATATTTTATTGTATTCAAGAAATTCTTTTACTTGTTTATAATGACTGTTGCTTGAATAAAGTCAGAAATCAGAGTGCAGCTGTTTTGTTACCAAATCACACAAACCTGCAAGGGAAACTTCTAAAAATTGAGTTAATGTATTTAAAATTTTGTTTAGCATGTGCATACGTTTGCTTCCCTACAAAACGATTTTGTTAAAATTCAGGCACCTTCCAGTAAGACTGGAAATTTTGTAGTCACTTATGATTACATACTGAGCCTGCATATTTCTGTAGCAATCCAAAGATGCACGCATAAACATTTTTTGACTCCTGCACAGAAATGTGATTTTTTGTGGTAATGAAAAATGAACAGTAAAAGATTGTCCTGGCAGCCCTTCCAGTGGAAATAATTGGTATGATGGCATGGCCCACCTGGTATCTGGCCTTAACAGACTGGGGAAGGACACTGAAAGAGAGGACAGAGGCAAAGAGTACAGAGACAAAACCAGACAGAGACATCCATTACAACACCATAACCATGCAATATTAAAAGGAAAGGTAACTAATACTTTCAAAGTGTCAGAAAGGTCTGTGCTCCAGTAATATCTCTGCAGAGCTACCACAACATAGCTTTAGCCTCACATAAGCATATATATACACCTTTCTAAATATGCCACTTCTGATCTAACTCAATTTTAAAAATCTTGCAAGCATGAAGATGCTCTAAAACACATTGGGTTAGGTTAGGGAAGAGAAGTTGACCAGTACTTTTTCCTTATTTGTTTCACAGGACTCAGCACGGGCAAGACAGAATGTGTACAATTGCAAACTACTTAAATATTCCCCACAGATCTATTTTAAGCACTCATATTTCAATCAATGGTTCAGAAGGAAGCTGCAATATAAACACATTCCATTCAACTCGATTTGCATATTGATGTCAGTAGTTTGAATCAAACCAATTAGACCATGTAGTTATCTATGGAAAACATATGGCAGACTGATAAAAACTCAGTTCTATGTTTAAAATCTACAGTATTTCATTAGCATAGCAAAAAAGCAGCTGAAGCGGGGTGCTATTTTTCATGGACTAGACAAACTGATACAAGGAGAACTTCTTGGGCTGGATCCTCAGCTGGTAAAAAATCACTCTGAATACAGTAGTGAATTGAAATGCAGCTAGTCAGTCTGAAAGCAAACACATGCTCATGTAGACATTGAATCAAGCACTGATTTCTCTTTGTTCTCAGTTCCTTGTGTGAGATGGGGCTATCCCATTTTCTTACCCATTCTTACTTCAATTAGAGCAAAAGTTCTTCAGAAAGGGCATGATCTCTTACTTTGCTTAAAAAAAAAAAAAAAAAAAAAAAAAAAAAAAAAAAAAAAACCAAAATTGCAAAAGGCCCATCTATGCTGAGCTACTGCCCTAACATGAATAATGGCAGGGGCACCTCACCCTTTTTATCTCCAAGTTTTCCCTTCCACGATGACCTAAAAGCTTTTCTTAGCTCATGTTTATCTTCGGCAATAAATCATGTTTTCATTGCATCTCTGCCTCATTGGGGTCCAAATAACAGAACAAGACAAATTAAACTGTAAAACAGTGGCTGAGGAAAGAAATAAAGAAGGACAGATAAATGAATTCATGTGGGAAAGACAACATTGATTCTAAACACCATCTTTTACTGTTGGTGCTTCTCATATTAAAAAGAAAAAAAAACTCCTTTGAACAGGCAGTGATTTAGCTGTAAAAATATCTGGTCTGCACAACATGACTAATCATCTCCTCAGCACCATGATCAGATCTGTATGTTCTCCTGGCAATAACTATATGCTAAGCATTTAAAACCATCCTAATAATATGTCCATGGCTCCTAGACTGCTCTTTTACTGAATGAAGCATCCACATGATTTGTTAGGTGACATCATTTACAAACAATGGCATTGCTGTCTAGAATGAATACCAATTTAGGGGGAAAAAAAATGAATACACCATCATCTATTTGAAATTCAGGCTTAGCACTGTATAACGTAACAATATATGCTAATTTCTCCCCCCTCCTACACATTCTTCATCAAATAAGTCACATTCTTCATCCACTAAGTCAGTTCACTGCAGATAATTTATTCCACAAGTACTGAATCATGAAATGCCAGGAGACATGACCATGGATCAGGACAACATAGTTAATTTTTTTATTATTATTTTCATACACTCCCCATACCTGTGTATGTATTAAAAAAGGAATATCCTGGTATCAAAATAATCCACATATAGATAGCAGTCAGAGTTCAAGGAGAAAACAAAATGTTGTCCTTTTCTCATTGGTATTCATATAGCAAATGCTGAGGCAAGAAAACTCTACTAAATGTTGTCCTGTCTGTGAACCCTGAAATAGCTTCAGTCCCTCGTGAAGATTTTACTAAGTTTATATGAATTACATTCAAAAGCAAGGTTAGTAATAAAAATAAGTTTTGGAAGCATTGAAACACTTCAGTTAAATTAAAACCTACCACTTAAATGCTGAAGTTAATTAAGAATCACAGAAATCTCTGCTGATACCCCAGAAAAGAATGTCTCCTTCTGCATATTCAAACCAAATACTTTTCCAGACCAGGCAGTTTCCTTTAGAAATCAGAATAAATTTAGAAATAGAATTTCTTCTGTTGGAAAAGGCCCTTTAAGAACATTGAGTTCAACCATTAACCAAGCACTGTCAAGTCACTGCTAAACCATGTGTTGCCACGTCCACATGTTCTTTAAATATTTCCAGAGATGGTGACTCAACCACTTCCCTGGACAGTATATTCAGTATTTGAGAAGATGTTTTCCCTGATATGCAATCTAAACCTCCCTTGCCACAACCTGAGGCCTTTTCCTCTCTGCAATGCATGCACTTGACTCCTTAACCAAAGCAGAAGTAGCTTGGTAGAGTTGTGAAAGGATGGAAACACCTGAGCTGTAACTGGGCCAAGAACTTCTCCAGTTCCAGTTTGTTCTCTGAAAACCACAAGGGAAAACAGTCACCCACAGAACACCTGCATAAAGAACTGAAGGTACTGTACACAGAAGACTCAAAACCCTGTATGCAACAATCCATGTGGCTCAAGTGGTGTCTGCTTAACAGCTTCCCAAAAAACAAACCTGGATGCTTATTCAAGGTTGTTTTAACCTCTTGAATCTCAAGCAACTAATGCTTGGCAAGAAAAGTGCTAAATACTCTGCCTCTGAGGAAAAAAGAAGAGCAAATTTTATCCCAGGTGCTTATTGTTCCCATAGATTGAATACTCACACAATTGTTTTGGTTTGGTGTTGGTGTATAGTGTCTATTGATTTTAAAATTCACTTAACACTGGGTGAACAGAAAGAGCAGAATAAATTACCAAACAAGCAATTGAAGATGGGTGTATTGGGGTTCTGGGAGTGACCCATGTCTCTTTTGTGCTATTTAATATCTTTGATGGTAGCAGGATTGTGAAGAGCAATAACAAATCTGTTGCGTAGACTGGTTTGGATCAGTGGTTAGGCTGTGACCATTTTAATTTCGTTAGAGGGAATGCTATACAGTGGAAAATAAGGGAAAGCAATCCATGTAATGCGGACTGAATTTGGAAAACAGTAAATCAAGAAGTGAGACTTGGAAGTTGAATCTTGATAAGTTTAAATTGGATTAGTATAAAAGTTCAAATGTTCTGTGTCTTCAAATTTGAAACTGTCTTTTAGTAAAAGCTATAAATTCTTTCTTGGGTGCTTTAAAATCAAGATGGGCTCTATTTTGTATTTGTGCTTTAGTCCTATACAAAGTACTAAGCCTAGTAAAGGAACAACCAGGTGATTCAGACAGCCCTATGTGTTTTCCTACAGTGGGTGAAGTACTGCATCCCTCCCATCTCTGACTAACACTGCAGCTTCAGAAACATATGGCTTAAAATGTTCAAGAGTCTGTCGGAACTCCATTTCATTGAATTATCAAAACCAGTGTTCAGTAACAACACAGCTTCCCACTTCAAAATCTCTCCTATATCTGAACACAACAATTTTGCATCCTCAGACTAAAAAGAAAAGCTAGAATTTTATTACTTCCACTGAGGATGCAAAGAGAAAACATAATTATATTTAAATATATAAGCAGGCAACAATTCACATGGAATTATTTTGCACATGTATGTAGAACAATGAGAGGCACCAGTCTGGTAATTGTTTTCTGGAATAAAGTAAATATATCAAGATCAAATACAATTATTAATCTGTAATCCTTCTTTCATAATTTGTCACCAAGAAAACAAGAAATCAAAAAGGAAAAAAATCCAAGAAATGTATTATTTTTTCACTGCATACTTTATCAAACACACCTTCCTAAAATCTTGTACTCCTCTAAGCAATAACACTTGTTTACTCTGAGTGTTAGTATATCAAAACTTGCAGTAAAGGTGAATTTATTTCAGACTAATATTTACAAGGCCATGTACTGTCATTGTTCTCTAGAAGAAGAATTTGATGTCAATAGAAGTTAAATTGAAGGTCACTTATGGCTCAAATTGCTGCTGAAGCTATGTTGCAGGAATTTGCTTCTACATTGTTGACCTTTGCTTTCAAAGTCTTATTTCTTGACCATGGAAAAAAAAAAAGAAAAATCATTCAAGGCTGTTACTCTGAAATATAATGTACAAGGTGTTAAGCTACAGAAGTTATTCTTCATTAATGAAAGGGGGAAGGAGGGGAGAAGGAAACAAAAAAAACCCTCAACACCTGAAACCACTAAGCAAGTCTCAAATGTGATTGACTTGTATAAAAAAGGCAGTGGCTTTAATTTTGGGTTCAGACACAGATAATGACTGATAACATTCTCTAAATTTCCACAACAGCTCATAATTTGTCTCAGTCATGGCAAAGTACATCGTAGTGAAGCACCTCCTTACCTCACATTTCATGGACTCTTGGATACAGGGCAATATCACTGTTAAGGACACTTTCCTGTGCCACCAGGAAGCCAGGAGCCACTCTGGCAGCCACCCTTGCACCACCCCAGGCTGTCACTGCTGGGACAAAAGTCACAGTGTGGCACAGTCCACACCTGGCTCCCTGCACACCCCACTCACAGCCAGACCAGGTTTCCTGTAGCAGAGTCTCAGATGTCCAGATCCATCAACCAATTTAATTCTGGTGCAATAACCAAATAAAAAAATACCAGCTCAAGCTGGTGCCTCTGAGGAGGGACTCAGAACTCCTGGGCTTTTATCCCCTCGCTGTCCTAGCTCCAGGAAAGTCTGGCGTTCTCAGTTCCTGCCCTGAGTGTCTTCACCCAGCTGAGCCACAGGTGCCCTTTGTTATCCAAAGGGTGGCAATTCATGGCCTCTTGTCTCAGCCCCCTCCCAGAGCTCACCCTGCAGCTGCACCCCGACCCATCCACCTGCACCGAATGGATTCCTCAAGAACCACAATGTATTCTGAAAATGTGACAGAGGTGTTGTCAAGTGTAACGCTCTCAAAGAATCCAAGGCAAGCAGTAGTTGATGCAGGTCAGACAGAGCATTCAGTCTGGCTGGTGGAGGGAACTGGGAGGAATTCCTAGTGCTGTTGAATGCAGAGTTTGAGCACAGCTAAAGTAGAGGCTCTGTTTAGTGGAAATCCCTTTGGATATCTGTGGCAGCTGCTGCCTTGAAGTGCTTCTTGCACTCTTCTTCTCTTGGAAGTTCCCTCCCCACCCTCTCTGTTGGAGCTCAGCTCTGTAGAGCAGCTGCTGAACAGCAGAATTTATAGCTAAGGACTTTAAGTAAAATCAGAATTTATTTCAGATACCCTCCTGTTCTATGGTGCAAGTCCTGGCAGCTCAGACATGTCTGGGAAGGGATTTCCTCGAACTCACAAAAGGCTGCCCTCAACAGGATTAGCAGAGTCAGCAGCTCCCACATCTGGTTTCAGATCCATGCAGTAGGGTAAAATTGAAAAGATGAGTACAGTCCACCTTCAGTGCATCATTAAAGTTTTAGTCTCAGTTGTGATGGGTTAAGTTCATTGTTATTCTTCATTAAAATATCTAGGAGTAGTTAAATATGGTTTAGAATTGAATTTATAGTTTTGTAGCCCTTTTCTTTCTATTTTGTACATAAGTGCCTTGAATCTTAGATTTTTTTTTTTTTTAATTTGCCCACTAATACTTTTTTTGGGTGTTTGTTTTTGTTTGTTTTTTTAATTTCCAGTTTTTGAAAGGCAAGCCTATATGAAAAAATTACAAATTTCAGTCTTATCTTCATGGAGCCAACTGATCAATACAAATGGGAGCATGAGGTGTCTTAAGGGCAATGATCTCTGACAGGTGCCTTGAGATGAGCTGTGAAAGCTGAATCAGCAACTCCTCCTGCTTCTGCCCTAATTGCATGGAAAGTGCATCAACAAAGAGCATCAGCATCTGCTGGCTTTGGAGATCATTCTCCCAGAGAGAAGGAAACAGTAAATTTCTACTTATACTTGCAGAAAAAACCCGTAGATAGTTCAAAATGAAAGATACCATCACTTAAGCTCTTGCTCTACCTATGGTTTCAGAAAAGTTAGGAAATCTGCCCACAACATTGCTATTTACATCAAGCAGGGACAAGGGTATTGTGCTGCCCTATTAACCTGATGAAATTATATCTATCAATGCACTGAAATGAAAACAGATATGCAATTAGGTTCTTGTTGTATAGTATGTCCCACAGTTTTAACCATCTGCTGCATTCAAACACGTGTGGCAGAATTTAAAAATGAAATGTACAGTTAGTGATTTTAGGTCATATTATCCAAAATGTCTGATATTCATGATGCAACAAGATTAGACAGAAATAAGGCAGAAGTTGCTTGTCCCCCATATCATAGGAAAAATTAAGCGTAGCAAACATTAGAAAACTTCCTAGAAACATCTTGTTTTTAACAGCATAAATAGGCATGTGCATGAATTCTCCCCAGCCCTGAGTGAATGTGAGAAAAACAGTGGATATGTATTGAGTGTGATACAGGGACAACTAATAGCCATTGAGTACTCATGTCTTAATGCACTTTTTAAGCATCTGGACCTTTAAAACTGGTGGAAACATATATTTTCCCTCTTGATGTTTTATTTTGGAATTGGCAAGAGATGAAAACAGTGAAACAGCTGTGGTTCAAGCTAATGAATATTAATATTCCAATACAATCACTTGTCCATGCACACATTCATGCTTTTGGTTGCACTGCTCTATGCACTGTTCTAAAATATGCTTGAATAAGGCAATGTCTAAAACAGTATATGCAGACAGAATGGGAAGCATCTTTTAAAGCCCAGGCTATGAGATACAGGAGAGAAACAAAGCAAGGAAATCAAAGAGAACCCCTTTATGGGAACCACTGTTGTGCAGGTACTTAACCTGCTCATTACTCACTACACATGGAGGTACTAATGGCACTCCCAGGACAGCAGGGCTGTTCATCACTCACCAGCTCTACTGCCCCACAGCCCTGCTTTCCTGACACAAAGGAATGTAGCATCACCTGAGAAGAACCAGTTCCAGGCCCTGTGCTGGACTTCAAAAATTTGTAGTTAATTTATCTTTCACACCTACCCACCACCACCTAACTGTTGCAGTGGGGATCCTGCAACACGCATATATCAAACCAGGAGTCCCGTGGAAAGGAAATATATATGGACAGACAGATTCTTGATAGCTGTTTCAGAGAGATGTTTATTTCCAGCCGCCTGGCCGGGGCTGTGCTCAGGAACTGTTCCAGTCACGGGACCAAGGGTCCTTCTGCCCGCGCAGGGAACACAAACCAACCAATGGGAACGAGGCTGAGCAGGGGCAGGGAAACCCCGTGTCTGTGCCCTCAGGGCCACTCTCCCAGGGCTACACGGCAGGGGAGGGACCCCAACACCTCACCCGTTTTATTTTAATAAAAGGAGAATGAAAACACCTGGATAAACATAACAAGAACCGTTTCAAGACAAAACAAGCCACCCTCCTGAGTCTTTAAATGTCCAA
>NW_008238644.1:1951213-1978979 GCF_000691975.1 Corvus brachyrhynchos
GGGCCGCGCCGCTCAGTTCTCCGTGCGTCGCCTCCTCTGGTCGCAGCTTCGCTGCCGCTGCCGGGCGCTGCACCCACATCTCGGCCGGGCCCCCGAGCGCCTAACTACCTCAGATGTAAAGCAATGTATTTCCAGGCAGAAATCTGGATAACTAAAAGGAACCTGATTGCAGATGTTGACTTTGACTTAAAGGAAATAAGTACATAAAAGAAATTAATGTCAACTGACATGTGTAAATATCAGTTCTGAAAATAAAATACATTTAAAAGTGAATGTTCTATGCACCTAACAGACTTGTAGAAATAGTTTTTCATTGCTGGTCTTAGTCATGCAGTTTCCCACAATCATTTTAAAATTGACCAGATCCCTAAAAAGTCTAGTAATTTAGAAGTAATTCCTATTTATTTTTAAGTCAAATCTCAGTAACTGCCCTGTCCTTCAACTTTAACTAGAGAATCCCAGCCAACAAACAAGTTTTACTTACATAAGAAATGTAATTGATTTAGCTATAAGTCAACATTGAATTTGTATGAGGTTTTTATCTTTGCTTGCTTTTATGTAGTCTTCTGTGATAGTCTGTGCTCTGACTGAAGAGGTTACAGGGAAAGCTCTGTGTTTAATGCACTAGCATGAATAAAATTAGAAACATCTGGTGAAAAGACACCTGACTGAACACAGGCAGCAAGCAGTGAAGTCTTGCCTGAGGAAACTGCTCTGTGAAGAGGGGTTCTATCCACACTGTATCCCTATCACATAGCACTGATGGAGCCAAACTGCTTTGCAACATTCATGGCAACATTTTAGGAGCAGGGCTTGCTGAATCAAAATTATTCTAGTATGGTGGGCCCTCAAACAACTAAATACAGCTGACATTATGCTGTTGGGTAAAATTCCCGTTTTGCTGCTTCTTTCATTTACCCCCTGAATACATGGCATGCCAGTGATCGAAGAGGCAATGTTGTATTCTATGCAATTTAAAAGAGGAGGGGAAAATCTGGTCTCTCCACCAATAAGTTCTTGGCATATTTCTCTCTCTTTTTTTTTTTTTCTCCTGGATTTCTTTTCATGTTACCCATTCTCCCACTAAGTTGCATTTTTCCCAGATATATTTATAAGACTCTCTCAAAAGGTCATTGAACTCCATTAGGCTGCCGTTGTACCTCTTTTACAGTTTATTGATGAAAATATTAAGTAATACTGAAGGCATTTACAGATCATTTGATACCTGCTTTCCTGAGTCTGTATGTCAGATTTTCTTACAGTAAATCAAGAATATCTCCTGGGAAAAAAATATTTCTGCCTTGGTAACAACAACATCAATAGTTGGAGGTCTTCATTCAGTATGAATAAGCCACAGCATATGTTCCGTTTGATCGTCACTGCTTTGACCTTATTATGCTGTATCTCATTATCAACTTAAAATGCAGTATCCTTCAGCATATGGTGCACTAGGGCTTGCAGCAGAGAGGGAGAATTCAGAACTATCTCTCCTTTATACAGCAGCACATTTGTAATATCTGAAGGCAGAGCAATGAATCAAATTCTCTTTCAACAGCAATGCAACATGGACCTTTCATCAGTGCACTACAATGGACTTGAATACAGACATTTTCATCTGAAACCAGCTGCAACAGTCATGGGAGTTTGTGTGCAGTGGTGCAGCTGTTGGGAATAGAGGAAGGACATCAGGCAGTGTTACAGGAATAATACATCTCTTGTCTTTATTTAATTTTCTGTCTACAGATGACAATAGGAATAAAGGAAAAAAAAAATTCCCTGAAACAAACAAATACCCCCCCAACCACTCGTTCTACTCAGCTCTAAAAATAACACATGCAATGAATAGAGGCATTTGTTCATTAACTTCCTTTTCATCTGGTACAATCTCCTCCCTTTGATATTGAAATGTGGATGAATTTATCATCACTAGCATGGTTTTAAAGAACAGAAGAAATAGTAAAAAATATTCTGATGGTTATCCTGTTTTAAATACAAAGATGATCACTAAGGTGCCACTGATGCCTTTTCACCATTTTATGTTTTGACAGAAGACCCTCTAGGTGCAGAAAGGTAACTCATTTCCAAGCTCTATCAGTCCTCGCTTTCTTGTCAAATTTCCACAGAGACAATTCACTGTGGTGCTGGTTTTTATGACATGAATCTCTTCTGCTAGTAACTATACTGAGAGAACAAACTTATTTCACACAGGCCATCAATCAGTCTTTAGAGAGCAAAACCTCACAGTTACTGCTTTGCCAGTCTGGCCTGTAAGTAGTGATTTAAGGAAAAAATGTGTAATAACATTACCAGCTCCGTGGGCCAGCCAAACTTCCATTCAAAACAAACAGAAAATATTTCCTATGAAAAAGCATTGATCAAGGATTCAGCAGAGATAGTTTTCTCATGTCTGTCAGTTAGCCACACAGTAATTCTTATTTATCTTATCCATTAACAGGAGTAGTCATTCACACATTTCTATCAGCAACAGCACTACAAGATACAAGTAAACTAAGCCTGACATTTTCCAGAGGATACAGGCAACAGAAGGTTGTTTACTACACTTTGGTATCGATAAAGACATATTCCCAATATTCTATTTCAGTCTTATGGGATGCTTAACCATCTGTCAAAGCACACGCTGATGCAACACAAGTGATTTAAAAATAAAAAAAATTAAAAATTCCAGTTTGCAGCATCAGAAGCTTTAACAATGTTTTGGATCACTGCATTTCCATCGCACTGCAAATCCTGTGTTTCTATAATGAAGAAGGTCATTGGCAGGACTGAACAATATACAAATCCATGCAAACAGATGGGGTGCAACTGCAGGTCCCAAGGAAGCAGACTTTCATAGGGCATGGTGCTCAGAAAAGACTGGAGAAAGATATTTAACCCATTTTTAAGACAAAGGAGGAAGTTATGGGGAAACATCAATCTGTGGGAAAATTATGCAGCAAGTCTTCCTTAAAGCCACTTCTAATCACAAGAAGAGAAACAAGAAAGGTGACAGTGAAAAGCCAAAGTCTAGCTGGTGTCCAGTTGTGGCAGGACCTCTCAGGGATTGACACTTCAATACCAGGCCCAATATTTCTCAAGTTGTTTTATTAATAACCTGGATGGTGAGCAAGGGAACACCCAGTTTGCAGATGGTAAAGAAATGGGGGAAGTGGCTGATATTTTGAGGATTATTACCTCCTGATTGGCACTTGAGACTTCAGCTGGAATATTTTGTCCAGAGCTGAGCTTGTCAGACAGCGACACAATGCAGTGAATGCAGCACAGCCAAGATGATCAGGGGCCTAAAGCAGAGAATATGGCTTGTTTAACCTTAAGAATACATGAGCATGGAAGCACTTGCAGCTGGCAGCACTTGTCCCAGTGTTTCAGCTTTGAAAGTATGTTTTCATTATTAAACCTGTAGGGTCTTGTCTGGCTATGAGCTATTTTGGCATTCACAGCAGCATTCTGCCCATCAAGAGAAATGTCACATCAAGGAGGAAGAGCAACAATTGCATTCTGAAGGCAAGTACTCACAACAGCAAGAAATGGTCATCCTTATACTAACTGCATCAAGAATATACCTCTTATTGCAGCTAATAATAGAGGCATATCCTCTGAAATGTAAATATGCTCTATCTTATACTGTAATACATTAGTAAAATGCTATTCAGCAAATCAAGCATGTTGCATGTCAGTCTTCACAGTTTCCAATAAAAGTGGACATTATCAGAAACAGACATTATTGCTTTTTAAATAGAATTTTGTATAACATTGTTTAACAGACACAGAATGATGATTATTATAGGTTGGGCAGGCTAAGCTAAATCTCAGTTCTCGCTGCTTCCATGCCAATTTACTTTAAATCTCTTATCGTAAGAGCCCTAACAGGAGCAATACCATGGAGTCAGCAAGTACCCCCTCTGTTATACCCAAAGACATCCCAATGCTGGTACTGAAGCACGAAGATGTTGCAAGTGCACGTGTTTGAGCCCTTTCACAAAGGCACAAATGAAATGGGATCACTCAGAAGGGACCTACTGACTGTGCCCAGCATTCCTGACCCCTTGCTGCCCCAAGGCTCTGCAGAGAGCACAGGTACCCCAGCACTCTCCCACCTCCCTTCATTACCTCCTGTCTGCCCCCAGTTCAAGTGTCTTTCCCATTATGAGGATTCATGATTTCTTTCTAAGAGCACTGCAGACAAAGCTACAGAGGGCAGGGCTATCAATGCACAAGCCTCACAGGAAGCAGTGCATAACTAGAGGTGAGGCTGAAACTGTATAACTAGAAGGGACACAATCCTGTAATACAGAGGATATTTGCCTACTTCTTCTTATTGGGAACAGAAGCCTAACTAGATGACAGACTATTGTATAAAATTAGCTCTTAAGGTATTCTATATTTGAGATTTCTTCTTCAAAATGTATCTGAAAAGAAACTTGGAAACTGTCTAAGCTCTAATTTTAAACTTTATATGATCCCAAATACAGACCACCTCAAAATGTCTTATTACTTAAATTGGGCCACTGCCATAGTAAGCTTTCCTGTAGATAAAATGAAGAACAGGAAAGATATTTCCTATGTTTAGCAGAAGGTTTTACTCACTCAAAAATAGGTCTTTGCTTCTGAATAACCTCAGAAAATAAATATTCATAAAACAAAACACATTAATTCTGTAGGAAAATTGAAATCATCCCTATCTAATATGTGCAGCTGATTTTGGATATTGCAAATCAATTTTCATTAAAACAGGGAGAAAAAAAGATATTTTGGTCTCTCATGATTTTCATCTACACATATCAGTTTCAAATTTGAGAAGTTGCAGAGAAAGCTGAATACCATACATAATATTTAACCTACTTTCTGTGGCTCAAACTGTTCTGTCATGATCTGCTCACTGGACACCACACAGTCACATTCATTGTAAATTATGGTGTTTTGGCTATATTTCCATTTCTTTTTTTTTCTTCTCTTTTTTTTAATTCAAATGATGAACTTGGACAAATGAACAGCCTTTATCTTCTGTTGGAAGAGTAGTTCACTCACACATACAAACTTGAGGACAATGACATGTTTATTCCAATATTTTTGTCCCAGCTCTTTCAGAAAAGAATAGTTTGCAGCTCCTATTCAGCCTGCCAGACAATCAAAATAAAAATGGTTCTTATCGACATGGCTTTCTCTGGGTTTGAAAATCCTTCTTTTTTATAAGTGTATTTTTGATTTACACTTTAACTTTTGCTTATATAAGAAAATATGAGGCTGATTTTAAATTTCAAGTACTTTAGCTGCATTATCTTGGCTGATCAATAAGCCTTTAGAAACCTGGATATCTGACCATTCAATCTGTTCTGTTAAGTGCCTCATTGCATAATGCCCAATATTGCTTGGTAACTATAACACTAACAAAGCAGGTCACGTAATTTTACACAAACATCATTTTCTAATCATTCCTCACATCACTGTGAAGTCCTAAGATCAAGCCCAGACTGTTAAATCTGCAAAACTATAACAAGAGCACGTGCTACGACACGGCAGCGAGAGAATGAACATCAGACTGCCCCCAGCTCTCTGCCAGGGGCTCCACAAACACCATGCCTGGGCTACCAAGGGATGCAAGGGAGAGAACACTTCGTCCCTTTCAGTGAGAGCACCATCATGGAGGGCTCCCTGCTCCTCTGCACTGTGGAGATCCAGCCACAGGACGGCTGCATCACAGAGCGCAGCAGCTGAGGTGACATCCATTACCTCCTCCCATAACAACAGAACATTTTGCTTTCCACCCCGAGGGTCATAATTTGCAGTTATTGCCACACTGAGATTTCTGCTGCAAGTGTTTGGAAATACAGCTTGCATATAATGGGTTCTGATACCTTAGTGAGGCTCCTCCGGGACTCCCAACAGTACAGCATGCCCTCCAGCAACTCCCAACAGCTTCCCAGAGCTATGGATGCTACAGTGTGCAGGGTTTTATTCTCACCTCTCCTCTCTGTGCCTGAAATCAGTGCAATGGTGCAGGGGGAACTGGCAGCTCCAACTAAAGGTAGCTACAGAAAAACAGAATCACTGAGGTTGGAAAAGACCTCCAAGATCATCAACCTTCAACCAAATACCACCATGCCCACTAAACCATATTGTCAATGCCACTTCTACTTGTTTTTTTGAGCTCTTCCAGGGATGCTGAATTCACTTCCCTGGGAAGCCCATTCCAATGCTTAACCACTCTCTCAGGGAAGAAATTTTTCCTAATATCTAAGCTGAACCTCCCCTGGTACAACTTGAGGCCATTTCCTCTTGTCAGTCGTTGCCTGAGAGAAAAGACCAACCCCCACCTTGCCACAACCCTTCAGGTAGTTGTAGAGAGGAACATGTCTCCCCCGAGCCTTCTTTTCTTGGTACTAAACAGCAAGTGTACCCTCAGCTCTATGCTGCAAGTGAGGGCAGCTTTACTGTGGCTTGGGGCTTCCTCACACTTAGGGAGGACTGTCAAACAGAGCTGGTCTCCTGCCACGGTGCAGTCCCCTCCCTGGCCACTGCTGCCCTCAGCTACACCCTGCACAAGAGCAAGACTGACACTTCTCTTGACTGACAGTGCACCTTCAGACTGGGTCTTACCATTTAGCTGTTTTCTGAACACAGTGCTAAATGCCATCATTACCTCCTGAATTCAAGGGAACTGAAGGGGAAATCCTCTCCATCTTCTAGAGATCACATCAGCACTACAGGAGACAGGAGAGAGAAAGATGAGGAGAGAATACCCCCATGAATTTGATTTCTATTCTATCTCCAAGATAACAGCCAGTGCTGTACGAGTTGCAGGGGAGCACAGCAGGGAAGGAAACAAGCATACCCTGAAATTCAACTGAAAGACACTGGCACAACAGAGATTGTATTTTATTGACACTGGTGTTCTGTCCTGATTTCATTTTTCTTTTACTTTGGGAAGCTGCTCTTGCATATTGGAAAGTGAATATAGTGTGAACGTTTGCTTTCTTGCCCTTCCAGTATACAAAGGTTTCTTGCATCGCTTCTTTTTTGGAAAACATTTTAAAGCAGGAGTGCTATAGCACTGTCTCTTCCCAGGAGGCACAGTTGTCCTTTGTTAGAATACGTGCTGGGTACTTTTTTCAAGGGTAGTGAATGGAATGTAACCTTAAACATCTGCTAATGGCTGGAAACCTACTGTGCCTCTGAATTAGATTCCTATGACAGACGAGATGTGCCTGAAAGAGGCTGCTAAAATAGTCCAGCTATTATGTTTTTAATTTACAGAGGTAGCATACACAGTTCTTCAGAGATATTCTGGTAATTTGTTCCTGGAAAGAGGTGAGACAGGCACAGAGAGGATGAAGGCACAGGGAAAGGGGTGCTCATGACTATTTCAGTATCTGCTTTCACTGTCACACCCTAGCAGGATCTACAACAAGGACCTGCCCTTGCAACAAGGCATCAGCTAAAAGGTAATTCAGTCCTTGGCTCTTGGACACATCTATCTCCTTTAGCGGGCTCAGAATACTAAATTTCTCTGTTCAGTCTTCAAGGTTACTCCCAATATTCAAATCCATTTTGTCAGTAAAGTAGAAAAAAATAAAGCAATTTTGTCCAACAGTTGCTGGGCTTTCTAGGAGCCCCCCAGTCTGCTGTGGTTCATAGTGCAGGCAGAAGATTGTTTTGCTTTGAAAATTTTTATCTCATTTATATTTTTATCCTGCAAGGATTTTATACTATGAAATTTTCACCAAAAAACCCACCATAAAACCCTCAGAAAACCTGAATTCTAAACAAAATACAGCCCTATAACATGCACGTTGTACAGCACATTTTTGAGGAAGGCAGTAGAATTTGTTGACTGGGTTTTTAAAAAACAAATAAACAAACACCACAACAAACCACAAAAAACAACCTCCCTCCCTACCCTTCCACAAGCAAATGAGTTACTAAAGCTTGGTACCAATACCCTCATCAACTTCAGTCATAAATAAAAACTGAGTAAGGGACAGACACAACCCTAAAAAAAAATTCTCCACAAATAATTTCAAAAATTTTTGCATAGGAGATCACTAGATGCCCTACATTTGGATACTATGGATATAAGACTGATTTTCTAGGAATTTCCAATCTTTAATTTAGAGAAACACTCAAGAGTCATGCACTCCTTCAAGTCTTCTTGTTTTTTCAGCCTTATCCCCCCCAGGCTCAATCCTCTCTGGTAGGGACTCGCTTGTGCCAAGGTATAGCAATCAGATCTTCTGCAAATACAAAGTGATTAATCCTGTGCTCATTTTCATTCCCAGCTCCCCAGTTTGTACCAGCAGAAGTGTGTCTGCAATTTCCACAAGTTCCATTAATTTGGATTTCTATAATAAGCAGAAGATAAGGCATATAAATTAAGTATTTGAAACTATCGGTTCCAAAGTTTGATTTTTTTCAGCTGAAGTAAGCATTTCCATGCACAGCTGTTTGGCCTCCAAACATCTTAATTAAAACCTTTTGGGAGGATAATAACATTTGCCATTCAATCAAACACTGGAGAATTTTACAGCTGATACCAAATGTTATATGAGAAACTCAGAGTTGAGTTTCAAAGCATCACTGGCAGTAATGACAATTAGAGACAGAGTTGATCTAAAACTCTCAAGTAATAAGTTTTTCTCACACTCATTACTGAGGACGAAATATTTTTATACACCAGTGTGGGACTTTTTCTAATGTCAGTATGAAAGCTAATTCATGTGCAGTGTAGATGAAATTTAGTGAGACCTGGGCATTAAGCTCTGCATAAGCCAGACTATGCACCTGCTATATAAAGCATTTTTTTAAATTGCATTCTGAAATTAATCAAACCCCACTACTTTCAAAACAAACCTAAACCAACCAAAAAAACCTCAACAAAATCCCCCTAACACCTCCCCAAAAAACCAACCCTAAAACCCCTGCAAACCACCACCAATCCTTCCCAAAAAAAACACCAGGAAACCATCAGTGAGAGTGTAGTTTAACATAGAGAGTACAAGATCTCTAACATATCCAGAATAATGCTACAATTTAAGGATAGAATTCTCCATTAGTGTGCCTACTTTACAATACATCCTGAAAAAATGAAGCAATCTTTTAATTATTATAAAAATTTTATAACACTCGTCAAAGCTTTTTAAAACTGGAACACCATAAAGCTCAAGAGTTGAACCAGTGAAATTAAAACTCGTTTTCAATATGTTCTTCAAGAGCCTGAAGGCTCTGGAATATTTGTTTTAGGGTCTCACCATCTTCACCCAGCCCCTATTAGAGGGGGAAAGAAAGGATAATCTAGCAGGGCAGACCCACTCTAAGGCAAAATAACCTTCTGCTGTGGACAGAAAGATGATTGAATTTCCTGTTTGTTGCCTTCCCCTATATCAAGGCAAAGCTAAAAGGAACATTACAGAGATTTATGGATTCTTTCAAATACCTCTGCACCAGGCTGGTGCTGCAGAAGTCTCCTAACACCTGGGCTAGTGTCTCAACAGTAACCCCACCTGTTAGGGGGTTTACCTGTTTGTTTTGGGGGATTTTATTTGGAGTTTTTTGGTCATTTCCATATTTAACTATATATTCTGTATTATTATGCTTAGCTCTTTCACACTCCATTTTATTTCTAGTGGTAGGTACTTAGTCATCTAACACAAAAGAGAAATTATCTTTCAATGTGAAGGAGAAAGACTATTTTATTTTTGGTTGGTTGGCTTTTTTTTGTTGTTGTTAATGATTGCAGAGGATTTAAAACCTAGATTAAATTGCTATCTAGTGCAACAGAAAAACAGTTGATGTAAAACTACATCCATTAATTATTTCTGTGAATAAACGAATGACTCAATACTTCAAAGTCCTGCATGTAACTTTCCTGCAGCCCTCTTCTCATTGGCGAGAACCAAGGAGAAATAAACCGTTGCTGCTTTGGAAAATGAGATCACAGGGAAATTCATTAGATGGACAGAAATCCTCAAGCCCTGGATACTGCAATTAGATGGAGGATATTGGAGGACTGTGCCTCTGGAGAATCCTGTTACTTTGAAATAGAGTTTCAATTGACTGCCACAGGACACCAGAATAGCGTGGAGGGTCTGCCTCCATCAGAAGAACTGATGAACAGGACACGTTTGAATCACTATAATTTGTGAAATTTTGTATCCAGTTTAAGCCAAGTAAAAAGGATGTCTTTGAATTTCTGCCATAAAGAAGTGTTGGGAAATTTTTAATGAAGAGGAAAAATGAAGATGCACCCTAATTCCCTGCTCTGCTGTAAGAAGGTTTTTTCACCTTTTGCATACTAATTTTTTGCCTTTCTAAATTAAATTGTCCTTTTCTAGAAGAAAAGCAAAACAAGCCGACAGCCAGCCCTTTATACTTTTCCTGCTCTCTATATAACATACACTTTGAATATCATGACCTTGGAAAGCCCGGGGGAGGGCCTGTTCCTTCCCAGAGTGAAGTTACTCAGTCTTACATCCTGCCAAGGGCTATGAGTCCAAGGATCACAAGAGAATTTCCACACAGTGTAGATATTGAAATCTGTCATTTGAATTGCAGCTTTGAATCATAGAGTATCTCAAGTTGGAAGGGACACACAAGGATCATCAACTCCAAGTCTCTGGTCCCTGCAGGACTACCTAAAAGCTAAACTACCAAACCCACTTCACTGGAGAACATGTTCCAGTGATCAACAACTCTCTGGGTGAAGAACTTTTTCCTAATACAGAATCTGAACCTCTCCTGACAAAACCTCATTCCATTTTCTTGTGTCCTATCACTGGTCACCACAGGAATAGGATGAGGTCCACGTAGTGGAAATAATTAAGTCATTTTTTAATTTTTTTTTCATGATCTCCTCCTTGCCCATGGTGTAGCCACAGAACTTATTTCAATGTTAAGGAGAGCCTCTGAGTTTCCCAAGGGTGAAAATCTCCCTTCCCTTTTTTAATTTCACACATTGCAAAGATAAAGGGTGATGTTACTTGCACATTTTAAGGATGCAAGACTGAGGCAAGGGGTGTTAAGTGTTTATTGGCTTTGAAATAATCAATAGCTTGAGCTGCACAAGATATCTTTGCCAGAAAAAAATGAGAAAGATGGGCTTTTTATTCTGTCTTTTAGGCAAATGCAGATAGGGCCAGGGTCATCTGGTGAGCAAAAGCTTTGGTGTCTGTCAGCAGCCCTGGTGCAGCAGTGTGCCTGTGCTAAGAGGTGCCTTCTTCAAGGGAGATGCTGCAGCAGGCACAGCACAGCGTTAATATGTTCTGAAAATGAGAGTTACAGAGAGCCTGCATAAGGGACTGCTCATAACAAGGCCATCCTAGCATAAAAAGGAAACCTGCAGAGGAAAGAAAAAGAAAAATCTTGATATAATTTTATTATCTTAATCATAGGACTGTCTTTTTTTCCTTCTGCAATTCCTACTCCATGCACAATCTATCTTCTACTTTCTGCCAGTGAGATGGCAGAAGTTAATAAGAAAAAAACCCCACCCTAAAACCCAAGGCCTCACAGCAATACATAAACTAAGCAAGAAAAAATACTAAGAGAGCAAAAATTTTGCAGGGTTTTTCTTTTTTTTAACAAAGATTAGTTACCTGAAAAATGCAATTAATCTAATCCCTAATTGTTTTGTTTTGACATTCATCGCAGCTCTTTTTTAACTGAAACCCAGCATGTGTATGTCCTCTATGGAACAACAGGTTGCTTTGCAGGCATCTTCTTCTTAGAAAAATGATGCCATCTACATAAAAAGGCAAGGATTTTGCACTCTTCCATTTCCCAGACTATTGGAAGGAAACCACAAACACATTAATTGCTGGCTAAGAGAATAAAGTATTATTTTAATCTAAAAGGGAATTATTCTGAATTTTCACAAATCAGCTTCATAAAGAAGTTTAAATTAAAGTAAAAAGGAGCCTTCAAACAGCCTTTTGTTGAGAAAGATTGCTGTTGGATTTGAAGAGATTAAATTCATATTACTATAGGTCCACATGCTAATTATAAAGTTCAGATTAATTATAAAATCCCAAAACAAACAGGCTTCTTTATTTCAAAGCCTTGTCCCCTAAATTGTCTGATTCGGGTTTTATAAATAAGCTCACCTTGCTGATTCTAGGAAATGAAAAGAGTTTTGTCTGCTGCACTGGAAGAAACTAAGGGATCAGTCAGTACTTGTGACTGGCAATATCACAGAAACCAGGCCTGAAGGGAGCAAAGAGAAAAGCAGGAAAAGGAGATCTTGGTCCTTCAGAATCTCATGCATCAAGCAAGAAGGATGCCCTGCTGCTCAGGCAAAACACAAACCTGCAGAAGGAAGGCTCCCCTTGAAATCTGGCCTAGGGTACCTTACTACTGCTTCTGAACTAAAGAGTACCTGTGACTAAAAGTTAATTTCTTCACAGAGGCTAATTTTCCCATTAAAATAATGCTGAAGATAGAGTATATCTAAAATAAATGCTATTAAATACATACATAAAATTAAGACATGCTGAATTACAGTAAAGCAATTAAATTCCATACTTCTGCTCACAGGCTTTGAAGACTTGCTTTATACTAGTTAATACAGAGAATTTCTGGAAGTCTTATTCATTTAAGACAAACAAGAAACTTCCCTAAATCACAAGAGAGAGGTAAAACACACTTTTGTCCTTCAAAAGATAACTAGAAGAAGCTGGGCAGCATATTGGGTCACTACAGTACAGTAGATGAATATATAGTACTTTCAGTGCTCAAGGGAATAACCAAGGCAGGAGACCTTGAGAGCAGAATATTTCCATCTAATTTAGATTCCAGAGCAGAGAGTTAAAGCCACTCATCAGCCATAAGGTGAGCTTCTGTCTCTTCAGAAGAACGCAACCCTCTCCTCAACTATTCTCCAGTGACAGGTCATACACAATCTCATGTTTTTTTTCCCAAGATTATGATGTACTTAACTACAAGCTGTTATACTTTCCCCCCTCTCCTCCATCCATCATAGACATTAATTTTAATTACCTCTTTGAGAATTAATTTTTTGAGCCCCTGCTTAGTTATGTTCTACAATAAAAGAATACAAACAGCAATTTCCCTCTGTGATAATACATTTCAGAAGTTGGTAATGAAAGCAGTTAGGTAGACCTTGGGCAGTTCAGTCCCTTCTTGAAATAGAAGTTTTCTTCTTTATTTTTCCCTGATTTCTGCCACTGGACATATGCACAAAGCTGTAGGGGTTTTTCTTTCCCCATCTAAACTCCTGATAAAATAATGAGTTTTAAAAAAATTTTTCAATAAAAGAGGCATTACAAAAGTCTGGGGGTGCTTTGGAACTTCTGTCACTGGGCATTACTGTGGTTCCAGTTTTATTTTGTCTTCCAGAAACTGGTGTGTTCCCTCTTCCAGTCAGGGATACCCATTATACATTGGCTTTGTCCTGCAAGCCCAAACTCCTAGTGGAAGGGTCAGTCTAATCAAGTAATCCAGAGTTGAAAAGGAGGATAGAAATATTCCATAACTTACTTATATAATTCCTGAATCCTACAATGGAGTACTCCATGGGTGAGATTCAGAGTGTCAGCAGGTCTATTTTACAGAGGAAACAAAATAACCAGGAAAATCTCATCTTGTTTAATAAGTAATTTCATTTTAAGGTACACCTATTCCTTCCTTAAAATTCCTTCTTAGGGTATCAGCAAAATTTGGTGCTGCCAATAGGGGCTGCAATCCAATAAAATTACTGGTCTTATTCCCAAACCAGCCACAACAGCTAAAGGTCTGAGCACAGTGATCTGTGCAAGGGTGGGAGGAACAAACCCAAACATTCACGTGGTATTTTAAAGAGGAACTAGAATATAAAAACAAAGGATTTAAGCAAGAAATAAATTGGAATATAGAATATAAATAATATTCCACTGTACTGAACAAGTGAGCCCACTAGAGGTTGTGGTTTTGCTGCATTGAAGCAGGGCACCACACCTAACAGTGGTAATTTTGTACTGCTGTGTGAAGAAACTGTTGATAGTCAGAACTGTCCTTCTAAATTTATTTAGCCACTGAAATACTGTGACTTTTTCAGTTTATTAATATTTTTTAAAATACCTGCTAGAGCAAGAAAGACAAATATATTAGTAGCAAAATCCAGCATTACATTTGGTATTTGGACTCTCTCATGGACCCCTTTTATGAAACATGCACACCATCCTCTGCCTCTAATCACACATCAGGGTGACAAAAACCCAAAGCACCGGGAACATGCTTGAAAGATCGTTATTTCTCCAAATAAAAGTAGTGTGAATATATACAGCTGTCTTCACTCAGCCTACAGTCCTTTTATGGACCACAAACTTGACTTGTACTAATGTGTACTTCAAGATGGAGCAGTAAATGCAATTAGTAACTAACAGATTCCTGTGAATTCTAGGAATTCAGTATTAGTCAGGAAAACCCTGAATAGATTTAGCACTCGTTAATCTGATGTAACAAATGGAGTCAAACGCAGGGAAAACATTTCATGAGCTGCAGTTCAGCTTCAGAGGGTGTCATGCCCAGCTGAGCAGCTTGCCCACCTCCTCCTCTCCAAGGCCACAGCTCCCCTTTGGAGCACTTCTGAGGGGAAACCATTTCCCAGACTAAGCCTACAAATTGCTTTCAAGCTGTCTGTTCTCCCTCTGGAGTCATTAATTGCTAATTAATACTTGGTCCATTTATTATTTTGTCTGTTCTTCCCCCAAATAATCTGTTTCTTCCAAAAGGCTCTGTCTAGCACTAGATGGCAAACCCTGCCCCTCAGCCATGCTCCTCTTCAGGACACGCAGCCTCAATGGCTGTAGATGGTCTCAATGTCAGTAGATGTGCTTTAAGAATAAATATTATAGAACTGGAGGAATTTTGGGTCTGCACACAGAAAACATGCAGCTCAGTGTAAGGAACAGCCAGCCTCTTTCCAGCATTGCTGCTCCAAATTTCAGATGCATCAGCTTGCAGATGGAACCCACAGAGACATCTTTTAAATAGTTTAATATAGAAAAGAGGGAAAATACTATCAGTATTCCTTTACAAGTGTGAAAAATAAAATTTTAAATTGAGCTGTTGACAGGATTTTTTTTCTCTGATGTCACAGCAGGAGATTAGTTGAAATGCTGATGCTGAAAAAAGCCTCTGAAATATGAATAGGGGAAATCCTCCCAGCCCTAAGGTAATGTCATGGGTTAACCCCCGTAGGCAGCTCAGCCCCACACAGCCACTCCCTCACTCCCTGCAGTGGGATGGAGAAGAGAACAAGAAGGGTAAAGTGAGAAAAATCACGGGCTGAGATAAAGTCAGTTTAACAAGTAAAGCAAAAGCCTTGTGCATAAGCAAAGAAAACCAAGGCATTCATTCCCCACTTCCCATGAGGGTGCAGGTGCTCAGCCATCCCCAGGAAATCTGGGCTCCATCCTGCATAATGGTGACTTAGGAAACACCAAACACCATCACTCCAAGTGTCTCCTCCTTCAGACCTTACTGCCCAGGGTTTTTTTATTGTTAAATATGATACCATATGGTCTGGGATATCTCTTGGGTCACTTGGGGTCAGCTGCCCTGGCTGTATCCCTTCCCAACTCCTTGTACACCCCCAGCCTCCTCCTCAGTGTGTGGGGAGAGGAGCAGAAAAGGCCTTGGCTCCGGGTAAGCACTGCTCAGATATAACAGAAACATCCCTTTACTATTAAAGTGATTTTCAGCACAAATCCAAAACACATCTCCATACCAGCATTTCTAGCCTGAACTTCTTCAGCAGCAGATGTTGAAGGAAATGAGAAGTACTGGTGTCTGTTACCAGACAGACACCCTTTATATCACCCTTACTTTGTCGCTTCTCCTCCTTTCTGTACCCTGCCTCTTCCTCAACTGGGCAGGTTGAAGAGTAAAATGGTATTTCTTAAAGGCAGAACAGAAAGCTTTTGTCTGGTCTATTATGCTGTACTGTACTTTAATTCAGGCTTTTGAGGCAATGCATGACTGAGAAAGCAGTGTGGGAAAGGCTTTGGAGCCAATGGCACTGGAGTTGTACTGACAGGGTTGCCAGCAAGGATATATTTGAATTGATGGCTTCACTCTGGGTGCCCTTAGAAGTTAACTAATATTTATTTGAGGGGAGCAAATGAGATACAGCTGTACACAATGCTGACATGCTAGGAAAGCAAATTATTGGGCAATCCAGTTATTAAACTCACTAATCATGTTCAACTGAACCACTTCCACAATGAGTTTGGAAAGTGCTCCCTAGTCTATCACATTGTTAGACTGGTTCAAACTACTTCAATTATTTCCAGAAAGATTTCATATTCTGAATAAATATTTTCTTAGTGATTTCTAGATCATATAGCAGAAATTCCTTCATAGTTTGAACTCTGCAACTCGGCACAGGCTGTTCTCTTCAAATAGCTATTGGAGACCTAGACAAGAATCACTAACAGAAGCAGATGTCAGCTTGCAGCTATTAGCAACAAGGGCAGTTTTCAGATGAACATATGTTTGCATATTAAAGATGTTACAGCACACTTTTTATTGGCAGTAAGATTCTGCTTTCGCAAATACCACTGACAGAAGAAACATCTCCTGACCCAGTAAGAATCCCATGAACAATATTCCATATGCCAGTAGAATGACATCCAAATTGAAGGAAAATTTACATATTTCCATTAATGCAAAATTGGCTACAACCAAAGGTTAATGAAATAACACAATCATTTCGTTTTGCAGCTTCTTCTTAGAGTCAACAAGGTTTTATTTCAGAAGAAATAGAGAAAGAAGCCTACATGTTCCTCTCTGTACCTTTCACTGTAAATTTTAGTTTGGAAAGATTGAACAATACTTACATTGATGAGGTTCTATTAGACACTGTTAGAGAGAACTTGAAGCATCAGTAACAAAGTTTATGTCCTTTCTTACTTCCTATCCTCTTTTTTAAAGCAGAATAACAGGGAAAAAAATGTCGGTTGAAGACCTAGTTCATTTAGGTGAGCCTATGCTGAACATTAAGGAGTAATCTGAATAGCTCCAGCAGAGAACTTCATCATTGATGTGACAGCCATGGCCAGAGCCTGAACCAGGATCATATCATGCTATGACCTCTACCATCATAAAGTGAGATAAAGGTGTCTTTGGCCAGAGTGTTTATTGGCTAAATTTGGACTATAATATGGAACACCTTTGGGTATTTTAAAAAAGGAAACAGTCTAACTGGTTGGACCTTTCTGTTTTACCTGGTAATACCAGGAGCCTGATATTACCCCTAATAACTTCACGCTCTGTAAAGAATGGGTGAGCCTTCCCTTCACAGCACTTAATTCAAGCAGGTGAGCCAGCTTTGCTGTCCTTTTTCTGAGGACAGGCTGATGTTTACAGGGACAGCAGCATGTCATGTCATCCTGCTGGCCTTGTTTTCGAACAGAAAGTGTCTAGGTGCTGTTCAAGTGCGCTCATGTGATCCAAGATAGTCACAGTTCCCCTGAGTGCTTCAGCAAGAGGCCAAACGTGCTGTGCAGCACATCCCCTCTCCTCCAGGAGGAGTGTAAGGATCCCCGTGGCAGTCACTCAAATGATTGAGCACATTTGGATAAAGTGATGCTGCCCCATTCCCAGGCAATGGCACGGCTTGTGCAGCTGACAGTCTGTGCCTGCTTTGTGGACACAGCAGACAAATGATGGATGAGGACAGCAGGCAGATAGGCATCATGCATGGGCAAGAACAATTTGAATCCAGTATAAACATCATGGAGTTCAAGAGAATCATGCTTGTCTGGAAGATCCATCAAATTAAGAAAGGGTTGTAGTCTGAAAATTGCATCTTTGTCTCGGAAGGAAAAAAGCAGGAAAAAAAGCCAAGCAACATTTCTCAAGAACAGTCAAAGTCCGCAGAATGTTATTTTCTGATGATCTGATTACATATCAGATGAAACTTGTAGTTTGGGAAAAATCATCAATGACACCCTATGGCTATATCAGAACTGAACCTATCAAATTACTATTGTACTACATTATTTCAATTTTGGAATGATTGTCCCACAGGACGCAAGATCACAGAGGAAATATATACAATGCACAGTCAGGACTCAGCAGATTCAAGCAGCCCCCACTGTCATTGTTAGTGCCCACTAATTACACAGATAAAACAAATTGTTCTTTGACATATTTCTCTTTTTTCTAATCTAAAATTTAAAAAGTTAAATGGTAAATAGCAATACCTACATCACAAAACAAAACCCAAAGAGTATTACCCTTTCCATTAGGACTACTTAATTTTTGAATCTTTTCTCTTCTGCTAATAAAAGAAGATACTACAGCTCACTACATCCAGTGCTAAACTCAATAATTTTAAGGTCTATTAAAGTCAGAATTATTTTTATTTTCAGTCTTAGAAGTCTTAAAAAAAAAAACCAACCAAACAAACAAACCCCCAGCTTTTTATTTCAATGTAAGTCTTAAAAAAAAAAAAACCAAACAAACAAACAAACCCCCAGCTTTTTATTTCAATGGTACCAGGACTTTACAAGGCTATATACTGCACCTCTTGCTAGTAACTGTTCTCCTTCAGTGCTTACAGAAGTCTGATGTGGTCAAGGAAATACTGAGACTGATTAAAAGCAACCTGCTGAAAATGAGCCACTCACAGATGTCGCTTGCAAATCAGGTTTGACTTAGATTTGTATGCCAAAATAGAAATTTCTGGCAAGACCCCTGTAAAATATTTCTATTGTCATCCACTTGAAACTTTAGATAGTTACACTTAATACTTTTATATAAAAATAGAGACTGAACAAAGTTATAATCCAATGAGTGCACATACTAGAAGCATTTAACTATTCTCCCACTTTGCTCAATCTACAGACTGATAAAAAAAAATTTAAAAGTAGCTTGAACAAAAGAGTAAATCCCAAAAAAGCTAATCTGAGAAAGGGCAATTTTTTTTCCAATTCTGGTCAAGATTGAAAAGTACACCCATTTTTGACATGTTATTAAAGGCAGTACTGTACTTCAGGAAAATAGAGATTACAAAGAGGACTGTTGCACCCTGGGGGACTGACACTGTTTAATGATTGGGAGACTTTTCAGTTATATTGCATTTAACCCATCTCATTGTACTAACCTGTACTGTATCCTCTTGTAGATGTACATCTTCACCTTGATTGTTTTTAAGATTGGCATTCCTATACCTCAAACTTCACAAACCATTTTTAGAAACTTCCTCCTCAGAAAACTCTTAGGATTTTCAAGTTTAAACAAATAAAGCATAAAACCTTTTTTCATTATCCACCAAAATACAGTTAAACAGTTTTTGTGATTTGTGACAGGTGCCTTTTTATTTTTATTTGGGTTCTAGTGCTCTGAAGAAGCAGACTTGCATCAAGAGGTAAGAATCATACTGACAGATGAATATACATTAACAGCCCAGCTTATTTAACTAATTTTCTCTAATGGAGCTGCAGCCAGTAAGGCAAGGGTGTGACACGTTTCTCATGTCAGCAGTTCACCAGCAGACTGACCACCCTAAAGAACCTGTAACCCTCCTTCTGTGTAAGCCTCTGCATCCTCATCTGTCCTGGCCCCAAAAGCTCAACAGCTCCAAGTCTGCCCCAGAACAGCAGTTGTGTAACTTCAGAGCAGATCAGCTGAGTGAAATTCTGAGAAAGAGCAATAAAAAGCCTCATCTGGGGCCCCCCACAGCACAAACCTCTCTCTAACACCTCAGGAGCTGCCCTTCTCCTCTGTCATGACATAAATATGCTTAAGTGTAGGCAGCTACCTCTCTCTCTCTTTAGCTTCTTGACCTGAATTCAGACAGACATTACCAGCATTTTTGGGTCTGGCAGCTGCATCCCTGTTCACTGATGGCACTGCTGCCACCCTTGGCTCCCTTTGCATAGACTCTTTTGCTGCTCCTTGACACCTTGTCCATGAAGGAAACATAAATGATTCCTCACTTCCCTTCCCAACAAGAATCCTCATTTCATTAGCAAGAGTTCACTAAAAACTGAAGGAAAATCTACTCCTTTTTGCTTGCTCAAAACATCCCTCAATGTTCTACTGACAACCCCCAAAACAGGGCAATTGTTGGATTAATATTTTCAAACTGAACTTGGAAGCGCAGAAAACGATGATCACAGAATAAATACATTTGATGTGATGGCAAATTATCCCAGACTTCATCTCTGAGGCTGGAGATTGCCAGGTTGCACAGCCTCCAGAAGGAGGGACCTCTCTCCACTGCTGTGCCCTACAGAGCTGGCAGCAGCTTCACCCATTTCAGTGTGTTCTCCACCTCTTGTCAGACTCTTCTGAGCAGAGATGCACCAACAGGACAGGGGGAAAAGGTTACCAGAGTTTTCAAGTGAAGGAACATCTCTTAATTCCAAGAAAAAGATATTTTTGTAAAATTACCTCTAAATGTACTTGAGGTAATATTCTGGTCCTCATTAAAAACAGCCACAGATTTCTGTCAGCTTGGATAGACAGAGAACTTCAGCCACAGTAAAATCTATTACAATTCCTTCAGAACAGATGCTTTAGTAGAAGTAATTTTTAAAACTATATGAGGTCTACTCTCAGTTACATATATCATCTTCCTGACATTATTGCTCTGAGCAGAGCTCCTCAAATATAAATTGAGAACATTTTTAAAATGTGATTCTTTGTTAAGGAGTAGCAAAGTATTAAAGCAAATTTGAGTGTTATAAAAGTTGTTTGAACCTCAATATATTTTGCAGAACATTTTCACTCATAATTCAGCATTCAAATCTTGTTTTCCATATTGATGAATGAAATTGGTGAAGTTTTTTTTTTAATTTATCATAGCTGCAGGTGTCTGAGGTAGCTCAGTGTTGTGATACTCACATTTGCTGAGCACAGCATGGAACAGCTAATGAAGACACAGAGACAATTTGCCCTGTGTGCTGAACAGCTCCACTACATATATATGCTGATTTTAAAATAGGATATGATCCCCATAGAATTTTTAGGGAGCTCTGCATATTCCTGATTTTTGCTGACAAGGTATATATATCCATCTGCTCTCAGGCTCTGGTTCCTTAGCAGGGGTTCTCAAAGGCCGTGGTTCACTTTCTAACATGAAATTGTCTCACACATCAGAATTAAGAGGTTTTCAGGTGACAGCCTGTGGATAAATGAAAAATCTGCACTGGATGCTCCTCGGATTTCAAAAGGTGGATGATAGGGAGGTAAAGACTCTGGATCATCCCAGTCAGGGTCACTGTATTTAGGAACATATCCAAGTCTCAAAATGGTGAATAGGATTGTCTTTACACCCAAGTGTTGGCCTGGGATTACAGGAGTACACCATATTTCTTTCAAAAGAATGAAAATTACTGAACTGCATACAATTTTGATGAAATCTGAACTTCATTAAACTGCTGCTTATGAAGTCAATTGGACCTTCTGTGTAGATAAAAACTCTAAAAGCAGTGAGTATGATCACAATGTTGGAGAGAAGAGTACATTAGAGTAGTTTTGGGTTTGTTTGGGTTTTAAGTAGTCCATTCTCCAAAAGTGTTGGACAGTGATGTTCCACTCAATCAGAAAAAACAGTAGAAGATTACCAAGTGCACAGCCTGTTTTGTTAGGAATATTTCAAAAGCAAATTACTCAATATCAGTCACTCCAAATCAATCTACCTTCTAAAAAATTCTAACCATGAGTAATTTAATAATTGTATGACATTTTTTCAGCAGCTTAGTTACCCAGGTGAAAATATCCAAACCATGTAATCAAAGGCAAGTTATAGAATGTGTTCCCATGTGCCTTTTGAGCATAAGACTATTAGAATAAACGACAGGAAAATGTTTGCCTCATTTATCACTGAGAGCATTCTGTTGCTACAATAAATCTGAAACCATTTAGAAGATTATGTGAGACAAAGTCCTGTAAAACTTGGTGCAATAAAATAAAATAATTGAAAAGTCATACATGAGAATGCTTTACTTTGAAAAATCAGTCTCCTGAGACCTTATTAAGGCTAGAAAAGCCAGGTACCTGCATGAAGTCAGTAAGCACATCCTGTTATATTTTATCACAATCACACTGGTAAGAGTTACTGCTGAAAATTTATACAAAAGCAAAATCAAGAGATATGGGTCTTTAGGGGCCAAGGGGTAAATAGAAATGTAATTAGTTTGGAAGACTGTCACAGTATTTTGTTCTTTTACTTGATGGAAAGTTTCCGAGGAAAAAATGTTCCTAGGATTTCTCTCTCATTTATGTTCCTAAATAATAAAAGACAATAGGTTTTTAATGGTATTTTAAAAAATAATATTTCAGCTCGCTTGGAAATTTATTATGTTTCCAGCTGGTGTCTTTATCATTTGCCCATTCATCATAAATAAAACAATATACTAAAAACTTGACTATGTAATTAAACAATTGCTAACAATAGACAGCCTCAAACAGTGGAAGTGTGGCTGGCAGCACATCTTAGACACATTACATTTGTGCAGCATTTTAAGATTTATTTTCTTTTTGCCTTGATATTCACCTGGGATTTGGTAATCAAAGGTTTAAGGCTACTCAGATTCTCAAAGAAAGCTGTGGAAGCAGAATAGGAGTGGATAGGGCTCATTGAACATGAAAGAATATTCATGGTACAATTTGTGTACTCTAGAGCCAGGGCTGATTCTCTCTTCTAAAGCATTCAGAACTCTGCCTGGTTTGAGAAATGCCAGCCAACATGCTTGAACTTCAAAGAACTCTCATTTTTGCTCTATATCAGGACCTTAGACCTTGTGGCTACATTGGGCCTAATCTAAGACTTGCTGTGTCTCAGGTCAAAGACTGTCTCTATAAACAGCATTAAGTTCTGAAGTCCTTCCAACCCTCAACATTTCTTTTTCCCCCCATAGAAAAGTATTTATGCACTGAATAGAACAAAAAACCAAAAAAAAAACAAGCTCCTGAAAGTAAACATCATACTTCTCTCAGCTAACTGTGTACATCCCAGCACAAGCAGCTGTCACATTTTCTTTTGTAAGTGTAACTGCATCTCTAATTGTTTAAATATTTTTGGAAATCTGCTCTTAATTACTATTCCCATTTTGTTTTCCAAAGTTATTTCTTCTCAGCTTTTCTAACTCTTGCCTCAAATTAAAGTTTCTCAGGAGAAAAAAAAAAAAAATACTGTAGTGCATCCTGAAGGACTTTTTTTGGGTACCAAATAAAA
The DNA here is from genome assembly GCF_000691975.1 of Corvus brachyrhynchos. Taxonomy (NCBI): domain Eukaryota; kingdom Metazoa; phylum Chordata; class Aves; order Passeriformes; family Corvidae; genus Corvus; species Corvus brachyrhynchos. Next base: position 1,974,411 of record NW_008238644.1, read on the forward strand.
AGAGAATAAGAAATAAGCAAGTAACTTCCTTCCAGATCACAGCTAAGTTTATTAAAATTAACAGCTGGACCCTAGAACTGTGCATGTCTCCCTTGTTGTACAGTTCCCTCTGCATACCTGACTTCAGAGCTGACATTTCAGAGGAGGCACTGATGTTCATCTTTGCCTGTGGTTACTGTTGGGTCAATTGTCCCATCTGTAAGTCAGTAGAACAAACTATTCAGTGTGAAGCGAGACAAACAACACATTTTGGGGCTGTTAAAATAGTTGTTTGCCTCTATCATGTGTTACCAACTTACCTGAAGCAATGGTAACCAAAGAAAGACTGAACTGCCAGAACTATTTTGCTCACAAATGCTCAACCATGCTTGATGTTTTTCTAACCAAAAGCAAATCTACATGGGAGTGGGAACTCCTGCCAGAATATACTGCATTGAGTCTATTGAAATGAGATATCAGGGGGTTTTTATTAACAAAATTAGTCTTATCTCAAAGATTCACCTTCAGGAAAGAAAGGAGTCTTTTTAGTTCTAATTCTCAGTCAGTGGCTGTCACTCTCTTACTTTTATTGTGATGAGAAGACATTCAGTTTATTCTTCCACTCTTTTGTCTCACTCCTTGCAAAATGCTGACAAGTTGTGTGGGAAGCAGCAGCAAGACAAGGAGGGGAAAAAAGCCTACAACAAAAACCCACCACAAAATGCCAAACTCACAACTCCCCCCCAAGGTAGACAACATTTTGGCCTAGACTTAAAATCTTGGGGGCAATGGAACAGGTCTGTCTTGGTGAGATTCCCTGTGACATCTTAGTCAAGCAAACAAAGCAGTTAAGTAGAGTTTCATATCAAGATTTAATTCAAGCAGAGTCTCTACTGTTGTTTCACTGGAAGGGAAATAATTTTGCTTGCAAAGAGCAGCCTAATACAACTTCTAGTTCACTTTTTAAGGTGCTGTCCCAGAAATAATGTCTCTGCAGTAGTCAGGACTCATCTTTGCCCCAAACTCATACCTAACAGGCAGGACAGAATTTGGTTTCTATTATCCCGCCAGAGCCTCAGGGAATGGAAAAGGTTCTTTCCAAGTGTATTACTACTGAGTTTCAGGGGAGAAATAAAAGAAAGGATAAATCTGACTTATTGTCATCAGTTATGATGGGGATAGTGCCATTCTCATCTGCAGCACTTGAGTCACAGCCTATCACATGCTTTCCATCTCCTGAAGAAGCAGGAGATTATTCTCTTGACAAAGCACTGTTTCATTTCTCTCCACTACCCATGTCCTGAGATGAAAGTGATCAGTCAGGGTAACGGACCATAACCAGAAAGTAAGGAGTTCTAAACACAGAAAACAGATTGACAGGCTAATAAATAACATAACTCTATATCCTAAACCTCTATCAAACAGGATATAAAAACCCTTCTTACTTTAGTTTTTCTTGCCCTAATTTTTTTTTTTTTAAATCTCTCTGCAATAGAAGAAAAATATCAGCATCAACATAACCACAGCAGCAAATCTTTGTGGGGAAACAGACAAGGAGATCCCTGACTTTTGCAGGCTTCTTGCTAGTTACCAGCACTAATTGTTGCAATTTTTAGTTTCCACAAGTACAGTGACGAATATGGGGATATTGCCTTTATAGCTGTCTCCTATTCCCTTGTCATAGGTTAGCAAGCCTAGTCCCGGAAGGGACGTCCTTGCTAAGGGGTGCTTACAGTTTCCTCTGGGAACTGATAGAACCTATCAGCTGGCCAGTTTGGATATGGACAATTCTCTAAGCCACTTAAAGTTGTGATCACCTCTGTGATCCACATTTAAGAATAGGCAAACTCCCCCTCCAAGCTCTCTCTCGTTTCCGGCGCTGGCACAGGTGGCTGCGGGGCCCGAGCAGGGCCCAGTGGGCCCGGCCCAGGCCCTGAGATTAACCCTTTTTATTGCTGTGAAGAGCTGAAAACCTGAGGGAAGAGAGAGAGGAGATGCTTAAAGCTGAAATTCTGTTGTGAAGCTATGATATATCAGAGTATCCTGTTGTAATTTCATGAAGATATGGGGGGTGGAGTGTTCAACTCGTGAGCAAAAGCACCTGCGCTGAGATAGGCAGATGCTGACGCAGCTGTAATTTCATGAGAAGTTTGGACAGGGAGAGATGAACCAGATGAGGACTTTTGCTCCAAACGGGAAAGGAGAAAACCTCAGTCCCTAGAGATGAACCAGATGAGGACTTTTGCTCCAAATGGGAAAGGAGAAAACCTCAGTTCCTAGAGATGCTCCCAGAGATAGTCCTAAAGATGAAGATGATGAAGACCCTTTGCTCCCAGGGAAGGAGAAGGGCCTCTGTTTTTGTTTCTGAACGGCTCAACCTTAAAATTGTACCCCAAAAAACTTCAAGAGTGGACCCTCGAAAGCAGTTGCGGGAAAAGCTGCAAGTCGGGGGAAAGGACTCACACGCAGGCAGAGAGACTCCTCTTCCTAAATGGACTGAACAATATTTGGAAGTGGGCGGCTGTCTCGTTGTGATAATGTTTTCATAGCATGAGCAAGAAGAGACTTCTCTTTCTAAGTGGACTAAACAAGGTTATTATGGAAGTGGTAAACAGACTGAACATCTTAAGGGTTGTCTTTTCACATTGTCAGTGGGAGAAGGGAGGAAGGTGGGAGGAGGAGGAGAGTTCTGAAGGTGGTATAATTTTTTTTTCTTCTTTTAGGTCTGTTAATAAACTTCTTTATATTCTTTCAAGTTTGGTGCCTGCTTTGCATTTCTCCTAATTCTTATCTCACAGCAGATAAACAGTAATGAGTATTTTGGACCAAACTACTACACTAAATTGGTGTTTCTGCCCGGTTACAAACCGAACCCGCGACATCCCTATAAAGCAGATGCCCAGTGCCTGATGTACCTGGTACTGTCCCTTCTGTGCCTCAGCTGCTCCTCCAGCACTGTAATATCCACTGAGACTATGACAGGCTCCTTATTGATGGCATAAACATCATTCAGATTGAAAAACAATCAAGGAATTGCAATCCATAATCTGTTGCAATGTGACTCCTGGTGTGGAAGAGTCTGCTTTAGTATATAGATGAACTCTGCACTCCTGCCTAAGAGCAAGATTTTATGCTCAGCTTGTGAATCTGTGAATAACACATTATGAGGACCATGGAAAGGCAGCCCAGCAATATTAGGGAAAAAAAGAAATGAACAAGCATAATGAAAAGTCTTAAAGCTCACTCTCAGGAAAAAAAAAAAAAGTCTATTTTGGGAAAAGGACAGTAATTAAAAATTCAAGATAAACAAACATATTAAAACACATTTCAGAAAGTTATTAAACCCGCAGCACTTACCAGCAGCTACCACACTGTGGCATCCTATGATAACACAGTATTTGACAGTGTATTCAAAAGAAATTAGCATCCAAAAGAACAGAAACACTCCTGATAATCTACTGCAAGATATGTGCATACATTCTGACCTTTTAATAGCAACAAACCTAAGATGGTAGATTTTTCCTCCCTCAGAAGGCTGGTTAAATTGTCTTTTAATTAAGCACATTTAATCTACAACCTTTGCAGTTATCTATAAAACATTTTAAAGTTCTCAAAAAAATAAAAAAAAAATATATTCCAGGGCATTGACAATGAAAAACCTCCTAGTTAAAAGAAAATGGAAAATTACTGTCCATGTAAAGTTCATTTGGCTGTACTGAGTTAACCCAATCTTTTAGTGGTATATTATTCATGCTACTGTCTACAGTTTTATTCTAAGATAATACACAGTATTTTATTTTGTAAAAAGAGCTTATTTTATAATCAAAGCAGAACTATTACTGCATCTTCTGTATACAGAAGTCACTAAAGTTAGTTTAGATTCTTCATGGTGGATGTTGAATGGTGCTAGAATAAATTGAAAATCTTCTAAAATTATGCAGCACAGCTCCATTAATACATAAAGATTTTATCATGATTAATGGTAGTTTAATACATACTCAAGGAATGAAAAATAATTTGTCTCACATAATGTGTTACCACCTCATCAGTTCAGGAGCCTCAATTTTGCTGTGACCTTCCAATAAATGCAAGTGAGTCACAGGTTCATTAGCCACATTCCTTGTATGACCTAGAAAAATACAATGGAACTCAAATTTTCAAGTCCATCACCAGTTTGTTACAAAACCTTTTCCAATTTCTGGGCTAAATGCAATCATGGAATGAATATATATTGGAACAGGGCACTGATCAGCAAGAAGCACCCAGTTCAGTCTTCTGGCTTTTCTATCAGGTACCAGATCACCAGTTGTTCCAGACCATTCTCCTTTTGCAGCACATTATTCTTCACACACAGACACAGGTATGTACACTTCAATCTTAGTGGAAGGGTCTTTACTGTAAGCCAGCTGACAGAGTGCTCTTTCTGTGATGCTTTCAGAGGAGTTGGACTGTGTAGAATCCCCTTACCCTCAACACAGCGGGTCTAAAAAAGCCACAACCTAAGTCTTTTGTTACAGGTAAAGGTTTGAAGGCTGGATAATTTGTTCAGGTGGGGGGTATTGTTATTTCAAGTGCTGTAGATGGTTATCA
>NW_008238644.1:1978998-1987582 GCF_000691975.1 Corvus brachyrhynchos
AAGAAAATTACTTTTTGTAAAATGGCTCGTCCCAGCTATCACCAAATGCAGCGTGGGGTTGGACAAGGAGGGCTGACTGCACTGTAGGAGGAGCACAGCTAGACCTGCCACCAAGAGTTTGGAAATGTGATGTGACACATTGTACACGTGCTGCAAAGTGGCACTATGGCGAGGTGGTTAGCCTGGAAAATAGAAACTTCTTTCCCTGAGGCCTGCTTGACATCAAAATATGAATAGCTATTAAATTGCTTTTTGGTTTCTTCAGTGCTCTCAGCAGGCATACAACAGAAAGGATAAAAGAATCTGTGCCAAGTTAGACACAATGATCCTTCTCCCAGTGTGCACATGGCTCTCTGAAACTTGCTCTCTGATGAAATACAAGGTCACTGAAAAGTACCCCAGCTAGCTTTGAACATAAACTTGGATTCAAAACAGTGCATCTGTCATGATGAGATGTATTTTACTGGTCTGGGCAGAACATGCTCAGTATCACTTCAGTACATTCCACACAGTTGTCCCGATTTACACCTCAGCCTCCAGGGGCCGGCAATTTCCTCAGGGATCCTGATTTCAGCACATTGATTTGATAAGCCAAAGGCAAGAAGCATACCCCAAACACCCTACCCTCAGCCCCCAAAACAATGAAGTTTGAGTGTATGAGACAGACCTTTTTCAAAGGCACAGAAAAATGTCCAAAAACCCTACTAAGAACTGGGAGAAGTTAACTTAAGTATCTGCCTACACCATAACCTGCTACATGATTTTGCAGTTTTTGTGCCAGCTGGGGTAATCAGAGCCACAAAGATGGAGCATCCTGGGAGCAGATCTGACACTGACCATCAGGACCACTGCTTCAGTGTCTTGATCTACCTGGATTACCAAAGATCATCCACGTGGTGGTGTATTTCCCACAGATTCACTTATTAAATGCCTTTCACATTGTTCCCCCCAGACTTTCCCCTGTCCCTAGTGCTGGCCCCTCCCTCAAGCTCTCCCTATTGGTTCCTGTACCCAACCCCACCCATGGACCGCCCCTGAGCCCTGACAAAACCCCCCTGCACCCGGATCACGAGGTCTCTGTGCCTCGGGGGATCACTGGGACAAGGTGTAACCATTAAAGGTCCTCTGAAGCCCTCATGGAGGGACCCTTCTCGCCTCCTTTGCCATCACTGTGTTGCTGAGCTGATAGCTAGCCAGAGTAAGAGCTCAGGGCCATCCATAAAGGACTACAGGGGGACAGAATGGCTGCCCTGCCCTAAGCAGCCCCGCTGAGCTCTCCGGGAAAGCTGCAGCTTGCTAAACCAAACCTAGCACTGCAACACATGCAAGCCAAAATATTTCTCTGTTCTCCATATAGTCAATAAGATATCTTGAGGCAGGATATATCCATCAGCACTTTTTGCCCGTATATGGAGAAAGTGGCTCTTGGCAAGTTTTCCCCCCCTTGATTACTGTATTCAATATTCCTCAGTCATTGAAGGCTCAATTTTTCAAAGATCTAGGAAAGATTTTAAAGAAGTTCTCAAAGTGAAGTGTCTTCCCAAACTTGGATAGTTTTGCTGTGAGGTCTTTTATTTTCCTCCTCTTACCTTCTCTTACTCCTTTACTTTCTTTGTGTTTCAAAAGTTTGTTACACTCACTTAACAGCTGTATATCCTCTAAATGCATCCCAGAGTCTTTAAATTCAAAGCAGGAAAAAAACCAGTCACTCCAAATCTTTACCTTAGAAAAAACACTCAAAGATCTAAAAAACAAATAAAAAGCCTGAGAGAACACTTCCCATCATCAGTTCATATGGCCACATTCTCCTACTCATGCTCAGTGAAAACTATCTTCAAATGATCTCACTGATTTAAAAAAAAAAAAAAAGCAAATCTAAAACACCATCAAGAATAGATAGATTCAGGCAGCAGGAGATATCGCTGAATTCAGACACTTTGCCCCAAACACCAGGCCATTTCTTCTTTTTAACTTGACTGTTGGTTTTGGTTTGTTTTTTGAACAGCAATCATCTTGATTTATAAGTCTGAATTTTAATGCATGCATAAAAATATTAACCATAGTCAGAGAAACAGGAACGTTACTTCTATGCACTCCCCTTTATCTATTAAATGTTAAAAAAAAACACAATAGCATAACCACAGATAATATGATTATACCAGCTCTTTCAATGTTGAGAAATTCAGAAAAAACAAAATCAAACAGGTTCAAGATGTGATTTCTCTATCAGAAGGAGAGATCAGAAAACAATCAAAAATACATTAGGAAGGGTGACATGTTCAGTAAATTGCAGGCAAGACAATTCCTGTAAATCATATTATATTAAATTTAAAGCTATCCAGGATATAGACAACAGACTGCTCTAGCTGAGCTCTTTAGATTGACATCAATTAAGACTGTGTATTTGTTTTTTCCTCTCGCTCCTAGAATATGTCATGTCTTTCAACTTTCAGGTTGTTTTTTCCAGTTGGATAGAGAGAAATAATCAATGATTAGATCTAGAAGAAACATTCTACCTTGGTCAGAACTGCACTTCTAAGGGAGTAGTTCTTTAGGTCGCTCCAAAAATTCTGTTTTCCTGACTTCATCTCACAGGAAATAAATAAAATTTAGCAAACCAGTGAAAATTTTAAGCTAAGCTGTTACTTTAAGAAACTTTGTGGAGAAGAAAGGACATTTGTGCCATAGAACAAAGTAATCTCCCAGTGTTTATTGTCAGGAAAATTTAAGTACCAATAAAAGGACTAAGACTTCCTTGTGGCTGAGGTGAAACAAACAGGTTCTAAAGCAGTCAGAGTTATGTATCTCCTCTTTGGGTTAAAGTAAAGTAGTCCACTGGCAGCATGGAGGGAACACAGACATACCAGATGACGTTTTGTTTCATTTGGGGAAGCTGAAGGTTAGTGCAGCACAGAAACACTGCTTAAATGTTCGTTTTGTTTTGGTTTAATCCCCTTCATCGAGTCAGTAATTATTTTTGTGAGGATCTGATCACTAATAGGCAAAATAAAGTGTTGGTATGTGATAAAATTCTTGTCACAGTCCAAGTGACGCAACAGCAATAGTGTCTGTGCAGAGATCACTGCTCAGGCACTTTTATTAGAGGGAAATGGGAAGAAGGTTAGCCAATGATCCTTGCACTGCCTTCCTAAATCGTTCAAGAGCAGGCATGATTTTACTTGAATGAGATTGAGTTTTGTAGCTTTTCCTCTGTCAATCCTGGGCAGTACAAAGTAGTCAGTAACATAAGCAGAGCACAGGAAATCCCCTAAACAATCTCAACCCACCTGCAAATGGGCAAGAAAGGCAGGAGTACCACTGGGCTTCCCTGTACGACTCAGGGTGTTTAGGAGAAGAGCACAGGATGCTGACAAACTCTGCAGAGCCTTTGACCGTCTGTGGTTTTCCCATAGCAGTGATCTTGCTCTGCTGACCCTGGATCTCATTGAGGGAACAACCCAGCATCACCCTCCCATAACCCAGCAGCACCTCATTTATAACCTATGACAGACTGTGGGTGAGCAAAGCCAGAGATAACTGAATGCAGCAGACCACACAAGACCACTTGAAAACTTAAAAAGATTATTGAGAGAAAAGAAAAGCTTTTTAATTCCATCTAGGAGTCTTTTCTCTCTTGCTTTAGTCAAATTATGTCTTCATTCAACTAATCCCATTTCCCAGTCACCCAACTCCACTTCATCTAGGAAAGATTATTACTTTTTTTAATACTCTAACCCTTTATTGCTGACATTTTGCTTATTTTCAATCATTCTTTGGTTGCTTTCTACATTACCACATTTCTTGATATATACAACTTAAACATTTATAAAGGAGTATAGTAATAGCCACGCTCACATTTTCAATGATTTAAAAATGAGTTAGAATAGTACCAACTGTGAGCAACAAATCCAGATTCCATTGCACCATCTTGGGAGATTCATGGTAAGTGTTATTTCAAAGTCATTGCCTGTAGAGAATACAAGCTTTTTATTCAGTTCAGGTATCATATGATTTAATGGAGAAGAAAAAAAAAAACCCCAAGAATTGGCCTAGTATTATTTAATTACCTTAATATTAAAATATGAATGGAAAGACAAAAGGAAAATTAGGAGACATCTCTGCATGAATGTCATTGATTTCCTATTGACAACAGGAAGACTTTTTTCAATATTCCTAAAAGAGAATGATACTAAAGTCTTAATCTGAAACAATAATAGACAGATGCAAAGTTAAGAATCCAGCACAGGATTTCATTATGTCCTAGCTGCTCATTTTAGATCTCCTCATTAATCACTAAAAATTAAGAAAGTTCAACAAAAAAGCATGAGCCAAATGTTTGCAGATTCAACTCTTCAGACTAAAGGATAAAATCCTGGAAAACCTATTTGTTATTTTACAAAAATCCAAAACCAAACCAACTAAGTTCATCTTGTGGCTAAGATTCAGTTCTATGGAATATAAAGCAAGATAGAGCTTTGTGGTCTAGGTATAATCCTCTGAAGATATAGCTTAGTAATCATACATCCTTAACTGCATTAGTGTTAGCTTGTGCATCTATGGATGCCTGTTGCTACTTAATTTTAAAAGGTTTGTAATCTTGTAATGAAACTGTATTTTTGACCAGCCACAAAGCAGAACCTGATTTGAACATTATAATGTAATTAATCATGGATTTTAGTGTCTCATTTGAAATAATTTATTCAGATTTGAAAAATACACCGCATGTTTATGATTGCATTACATAAAAAGCAAATAAACTACATAATTGAAAATTAACCACATGGATTATTTGTCATAAAATGGAATTACTTGGAGTTCAGAGATTGGTCCCAAACTGGTTGCAGTTTGACTCCTTGTTTAGTCCCTTGCAGTTTTGCAACAAGACACAAACTCTGCTGCTCGATTTTTATTCACTTTAAAAGTGCTGGAAAGGTGATTGGAAAATTTGGGTTCATGGTGCTCAGGACTCAAAATAGGCTTCACATTTGGTAGGCAAATACCAATGTTACAGTGCAGCCTGTATTTACATAAGTCTTCCCCAGCTGCTAAAGGAATGAAAAAAAGAAAAGAAAGGAATTGTATGGCCTTTGGAGATGCACAGTACAGAATGTAATTGTTCTGATTTCCTCCTGCAGATTTTGCATTTTCAGATATCATCCCAAACCTGAAGGGTATCTAGAGCAGTAGTGTTTTGGTGTATGGTTTCCGAAAGCACTCTCCATGTTATCCACCCAGTCATCACCCACATCTGTAATAGCACATGGAAGTTAGGAGAAGTAATAGGGAATTTTCAAATTATGACCCAGACTGCTTACAGGAAAACTGGAAACTTGTGTGTGTTACCTGATTGCTTTGGTACCTGTGGTGTAGAGTAGAGCTTTCTGGTGTTCACGTGATGCTACATCTGAGGAAAGGTGAACGAGCACACATTGTGGGTGTTTAAAGCACACAATAGAGCTGAATGGGAGTGGTGGAAAAGAAAGACACCGGGCTATAGATAAAGGAAAAATGCAGCTCAAAGTAAGGAGGAATCTGAGATCATGCTGAGATGAAGAGCTCACACTTCATTACTTCTTCTGGTAGAGCTTCTGACTGAAGGAAAAAAAAAAAAAAAAAAGACATCTCTTCTGCTTCCTCTCCTGCCTTTGTTTACACTGAAACACAAATGGAAAACAGAAACAGAGGCCACAACAGGTTCATGTCCTTCTTATGCTTGGGGTCCCTGGGCTGGAGGCAGCACTGCAGGTGGGGCCTCACCAGAGCAGAGGAGAGGGAAGAATCCCCTCTCATGACCTGCTGTCCCCTGACTTGGATGCAGCCCAGCAAAGGCTGGTTCACTGGGCTGCCAGCACACACAGATGGCTCATATCCAGCCTCTCATCCAGCAGCACCCCCAGCTCCTTCTCCTCAGGGCTGCTCCCAATGAGTTCCTCCCCCAGGCTGTGTTCATGTCTACACTGCAGCCCGTCCAGTACAAAACCTTGCCACATAAACACAATACAAGGACAAAGCAAATACCTTTCAGCATATTTTCTCTCTCCTGTTCAGCTGAGGAAGGGGAGTGACAGTGTGGTTTGGTGGGCATGGGCAACCCACCACAGTCCTTTTTCTTACCCACTTCCTCCTCCTTTGATGGATATATCTCCATTCTTACTTCCCTACCTTCCATGTCCTTCCATTTTGTCAATCAGCACAACCTTTTCTGACACATATTTTGACCTTTAAAATTCATAGGTAAAATAACATTTTTTAATTCAAAATAATTCACTGTAAAACCTTGCTCTATTTGTGAGGAAGGAGCTAGGCTATTCACATCAATATTTTATAATGTGTTCTGCCAAATTAGTCAGAGACAAATTAGTCATGACACTCTACAGAAAAAGCCTATTTGGTTTCTATGAAACCATTTATCAGGCATGGTGTTATGATGAACAATACATCAAAATGTGATGCCAGCAAAGCAACTGCAGCAAAAGTTCTATCCTTTGATTTTTTTGTGTACTTCCACACTGCATAAAGATAATTTGACCCTTAAGAGAACAGTGTATTCAAGCAAACATATGCAATGAAATCATCTTGCCAGATTATCACCCAAAACTAGAACTAATTAGGTTTTATGTATTACAAGCTTGCTTTCAAGTCTTCAAGTATCCTCAACTTTCTCACCATTGTGTCAGCCAGCACAAAACCACTGCACTTATTGGATATATTAGATTCTTATAGGGAGCTCTCCCATGCTATCTGTTCTTGGCCCACTGCAGCTGTTCTCCCCTTGAATTCATCTTCTGCCTATGACCTTATAAATTTGTATCTCCTCCAAGGACACAGAACGCTTCATTGTCTTAGTTTACACCTGTAGTATCTGCAGCTTGCTAAATGAAGAAAAATGATTAAAATGTACGCACTGGAGCTGCCTTGAACATCTGTACAACAAAGATAATTCTGTGACTGGCATCATTTTTAAACAATTCTCCTACTGGTTTGTGTGTCTTTGTGTGCTCGGTTCCAAGCATTATTAAATATTTGATTGCATGCCATTTGAAACCTCTGGGAGAACTATTGTCCAGCACCTGACACTTCATCACTCATCTAAGGAAAGGCTTCCAAAGCCACTTAATGCAATTGTGCTGCTCAGCTGATATGGACAATTACATATTTCCTTGTAGACCAAATTCTCCTTCTGGAACTCAGTGAAGTACAAGGCAGAACTAACAGAGATGTGCCTAAGAAAAACATCCATAAAGAGTGCAAGTCTGAAGAATTTATTCCTTTCAAAAAAGATGTATTCAGTGAAAGGCCTGAAAGGAAGGCCTTATGAAGGTAAATTAAATGCATTACCTTCCACTACTTTATTCTATGTGGAAAAGTGGCCATTTTATCAGAATGAAAAAAATAATGTAAGAATATATCAACTAAATTTGAAATTCAAGCTCAACTCTAATGATTTTTGTATGTTCATGAGTTCAAATATTTTTTTCCATCTCTTTTGATCCTGCCTAATGCTGAATGATCTGAGAGAATAGAACAGAACAAGTACTTCTCAGAAGTACTTGCAGCTTTGTCTACTTAGTTATCTTCTATATGACCTTTGGTAATAGAGATTCAAGTTCTGGTAGGAGATGAGAAGAACTGAGCAAATGATTGAAAGCACCAGCACAATCCCAATTTGCATCTGGAAAGGCCAAGTGGTAAATACTGGGGTCTGCAGGTCCTATGTGAAATTCCAGGCATGAGAGACTTGATGTAAGAAGTAGCAGAAAGAGAACACCTTCAAAATGTCTGTGCTTAATTACACTTTACCCAATGTGTATTACAAAAATTAGAGGGAATGGCATTGAAAGAAAACTAGAGGAGAAGTAGTAGTTTTATGGCTGAGATCACTATTATTAGGATTCACAAAAATCTACAGAAAGTAAGAGTATTTACAGTCTGCCTGAAGGCAGATTTTATGACAGCACTTAACATTGTCCTATTATAAATCATCACAAAAAAATTCATGTTAAAGTTATTCTCCAGTTTCTGCTGGAGGAAAGGGGCACAAAGGAGGCCTCCCTCCCATAAATAACTGCTAAGAGCTAGAACTATTTGCTAGGAAACCAGCAATTTTTCACTTAAATCTCTATACCTCTTTTCAACACAGGGTCTTCACAAAATGACTGGTTTTATTAACACAGAGGCAGTATTTGAGACTGTGCACATTGCTAGCATCCCTAGAAAATGATCCATTACGATTAATCAACTCTCCCAGTTCAGATTTCAGAATACCCTGGCCAAGGCAAGCTGCATTAGCCCTCCCTGATGAGCCTTGTGCATTGTAACCAACATCAGAAGCTGTAGAGGAATCACTGGTAATGCACTACTTTGAATGAGCAAAGCTTGACAAGTTCTTTCCTACATGAAATGCTACCATGAGCAAAATGTGGGATTGAGCATAAGAATCACTATAAAATGCCTTGACATTTGAAAAGAATTATTTGTTTCAAATTATTTTTAGACCAATATTCTTAACTCAGCTTTTTGCAGCTGATATTTGAGGCAGCATTTCTTCTTTTAAGAGAGAAAAAAAAAAAAAAAAAAAAAAAAA
>NW_008238644.1:1987739-2000128 GCF_000691975.1 Corvus brachyrhynchos
ATATATATATATATAAAGTACTACATTCAGTTCTATTGACTTCCATCTAGAAAGTATGATCTTTAGAAACTTTTCAGACTTTGGTCACCAGAAGACAGGCAATCAGGTAATTGTCTTCCATCAAACTAGTCTGAGACTTTTTATGACACTGAGATGATTCATAATTTCTGAAGCCATTCTCTGCACTCATTACTTCTAAGAAAAAGGAAGAACTCTGCTGACACTGTTCAAGAGCAGACTATAAAATAGTATCCTAGAGGACTTAATCACCACAAGAATTTACAGCTCTCCCCATAAAATCTGTTGTAAGGTGGAAAAAAAGAAAAAAGGATGAAAATCTTTATTCAAGCTTTCTCTACAGATCTCATCTTTGAGATACCTGCTTTCATAAACAAGATACCACATCCCCCCTTCCCTTTAGAAACCTGTGCATTTGTACCACTGCCACGCACTGCGGGAGGAGGGACCTCAGCTGGAGAATAAAAGACAGAAAGGAAAAATAACTTAAGCTCCAGAGATGTTAATATCCCTCTAAGAGGTAGAAGAATTCAACTTGACCTGAAGCTCATGCTGCAACCTAAATGGGAGTCTCGTTACCACAAAAATCCTTCCCTAATATTTATGTTTTAACTAGATAATTTTCTGCAAGCATATAAACCAGACAAATCCATTTGTCCTTCAGGCTGATTGTAAGAGAAGGTCAGGGGAGTCAGGTTCTAATGCATTTAGATAAAATACTGTCACCTCCAAAGCTGCCATAAACCACCATTGTTCCACACACCTCAAGCAAGCGACAGACTACACTATCTGAGCAGCTGCTCTGTTCTCCTTATATGTGCAAACATTTCAGAATTTAATATATTGACAATAAATTTCAACATGTGAAATCAAAAACTGACTGCCATGATTTGGCTAAGCAATATTTTGAAATACTGTCAGAAACATTCTTACAAGATGAACCATTGGCAAGCCTTTAACATTTGTCAAATGTTAACTTAATTATTTTTGGTTAATGTGAGTTATTGCCATTTTAATATGCTAAAATGTGGCCACTTCAAAATAAGCACAGTAAATAGTTTACAATTCAAATAGATTCAGTTAATTTCATTTAAGAATGGAAATGAGGCTTTTAGTTCCCCACGAGTCATAAGCGTACTTTTACTTACAAAGTTAGAAGAATTAGAACATTAAATGTTCCAGAGTACAATTAATTTACAATTTTAGCCAGTGGCATTTGTAGTGATCATTTGCAAGACAATAAAATGAATAGAAACAAAACCCCATTTTTATTCAATTCCAAATTATCAATTTCCTACCATTAAGATTTTACATTGACATAATACTTGCCTTCTGGCTCTTTTCTGAGTCAATTATGTAATCTGCATTTGACAGAAATAAGATTTGACTTAGATATTGAAATTTCATCAACATAAATATGAAATTATATCTTAGTGTAAACAAAAGCAACTCAGGTTAAGACAACTTAAGTTTTGCAATGACTTGTTTGTCTCTGGTGCTTCTTTCCCTTCCCAATACAAGGATTAGCTTCCCAAAGTTTGATTAACTAATATACTGCTGTATTTAGGGCCTTTTCTACTCTCACATCTCCCTTTATTACACAGCTAAAGGAATATATTCCTTACAAATATTTCATGTAGTTTCTCCTAACCAGTTTCACCTTAGCTCATGTTCAGTTGCAAGGCAGTGAGACACTGTTCTTCCACTTCTCTGTGGAAGAGAACAAGACTTTTTTCAGAACTTGTTCTAGTGTCTTACCAAAAGAAATAATAAAAAAAAAAATCCTCCTGCTTTTTCTTATTAATGATGTTTCTTAACATTGACTTCATAGATGAAAAGTTGTCTAGTCATGGAAGAATAGACAACCACAAAACAGGATCGCGGAGTGCAAAAATATGCCAACATCCAATCAATAGTAAAGGACCTTGTAGAGAAAAATAGAAGCTATTATCTTTTCTTTGGTACTTGCTTTTCCTTTGACATGAAAATTCTCTAAACACATAATATACCAGTTTCAGACACAAAGGCTCACTTAAGTCACCAGCACCAATAAAAGAATAAATCAGAAAAATGTCCCCTGACAGAGAATCTACCTCAGTGGGAAGCCAGATAGGCCTCCAGCAGCTAAATAATGTAAATGCTTTGAAAATTCCAATGCAGACTCTCAAGGAGAATACACTCTTTGGGCTACCTAGCAATGATACTGTGTGATTAATAATCAAGAAATATTAGGAACACCTTATAATAAGAACCATTCTTTATATGGCAGCAATTACGATTAATTTGATTTTAAAAATATTAGGAAAAATAACTCTTTTGTGGTACCATCTGCTTCTTAGACTTCAAGCAATTGTTTCCCATCAGAAAATATTTACCTCTTATATGCTTCAGTAATTTAGTCTGTTTCATAGCATTCTCCAACTCTGTGCACCAAGGTACAAATTCCTACCCCTCAAAGATCCTCATTTGTTTCCCTAGAGACCCTGTCTTGTTTTGAAATGTTTATCAGTTACATGGCATAAATATGTACTTAAAACCTAAGCTATTTCCTTTTCTATTTTCTCCTAATTAAAAGAATGTCCAGGACATACTTTGTAAGTAGTAGTTCCACAAAAGATCACACAAATATTTTTGCATAATTCTTTTGCCTTCCACTTGATTTTGGAAGTGTTTACTTTGTTGAAACCAAAGACCCAGTTGGGTGCAAAGCCCTGGAAGATGTAGGTGCAATCAAAACCTGGCAACAGAAGAAGCAGCAAAATTGGCCACTTATCTACAAAAAAGACATTTCAGAACTTGATAAATGAAATTCCATCACTTAAAAAATATCTTTGAGGGTCATAATGAACACATGAATGCTGAATATTGTCATAAAGCATGATGAGCTTGCCTTATCTAAAAATCTGTATTTTTAGGTGTTTTGGTCCTTTTTTGTCTAAAGTGGATTTGGATGATAATTGTAGAGTCTGAATCAAAATTAGGACAATAAGGAGAAGTTTAAATAATGCTAAATTGCAACATTAAGGACACTTTTTTATGCAGATAAGCCATGTACAGGACTGATTATATCTCAGCCTTTTTCACAGCTAACTCAGAGCAGACACTTTAAAGTGAGAAAAAAAAATCCCTAAACTCTAATAAAATTACCATTTTGGACTTTTTTGTGTCACGCATTTAAGTCTCTGTAAGTCAGGTATCCACAAGAGGTTACTTTTTTATCTTTTTAGCATATTTCCTCTTGTACACACATTAAACCTAAGGGAAGAAATAGCTCCTGTGCACTGTGCTAAAGAGCCTAAAACATCAGCAGTGTAATACAGCTTTAAAATGTTAAGGCTAGAAATTTACTTTAAAAGTGTTGTCTTGTGTTACCTAACTTATCAGTCATCATAGGATGCCTTAAACAGGCAGTGTCAAAACACATCAAATAATATCTTCCAAGTCATTTATATTTTACTCACCAGGAGGGAGTACTTTGAAGACTGAGGACCAAGGATACACACATATTTCTATCTTTAACCTGCAATAAAATAGGCCTGAGACAGTTTATCTCTTCTACATATCCTCTTTCCAGGAGACAGGTTTAGTGTTTGAAATACTGACTCATTCCAAGGGAACTACATCCAACAGAGACAAAATGCACCATACACAGGTATGAAGACGAGGGAAAGGGGGGGAGGAGAGAAAGGAACCTGCTGACCCTGCTGTACCTTTAAAATATAGCAAGGAATGGTCTCTTTTAAGGAACTTAATTGGAGGCCTCTCCCACACAAACCCAGGTGAATTACTTTGCTCACAAAACCCAGCCAATAATTGCTAGCACCTGATCTTGCACAGGTGCCCATCAGATATTCCTTTAAGACTGTTTTAGCAGACATGCAGAAATTAAATCTAAATGTTCACAGGTTTTATTTCAGTAAGATTACTGTCAAATAGAAAACCATATTGTCTTATATTAATTGTGTAAAATGATATTTCAGGGCAAAGCCTTTCATCATGCAATGTTTGGATACAATATTAAAAACTGAATGCTTGAATACAATGTTCAAATACAAATATTCAAAACCAGTAAATTGGAAATAATATTTAATTATTCAGTTCTTTCAGACTGATTTTTCCAATTTCATGGAAAATTCAAAATCTACTATTATGCTTAAACAAACACATGTCAAAAATTTCCATGGGTAAACTTCAAGATTTTAAAAACTGAGGCAAATATAAGTTCTTTGGAACTGAGGAATCCTAAATCCTTTAGACAACAAAGCATAAAAAATAAAGCACAGTAAGAAAACAATAGTGATAATGATCCCTTTAGATTAGCACCTTCTAGGTCTGTCCTCTACAATTATGTTCTCAGTTACATTTCAAATGCCCTCCTTCCTCTCATCTGCCTTCTAGTCTCTAGCAATGTCAACACCATCAGAAATTAATTTCCTTCAGATATTGTCAATCTGGATAAAAGTTATATATAGGGAAAATAACCCCAAGCATGGTACCAACTAGTTATCTTGTAAGCTTTAAAATAACAATAATGAGAAAAAATATTAAAGGCTAATATTCTTATATCACAATGCCCTTCACTAGCAAAGGAAGACTGTCACTCAGGAAGCCTACATTTCCATTAGATCTAGCCACTGAAAACTGAAACTTTGATTTTAAACTTTAAATTGAATTGAACTTGCTGCTGCAACTGCATGAAGCATATCCCCATTACTTCTTATTTAATTTACTCTGCTAATGATTTGAGTCCCTGAGTCCTACACCAGTCCCTGCAAATCTTGTCTTGGCCAACAAAAGATATCCTTATTTATTATATCACTTTGCTTATCACTCTCTCCTAACATGAATTGTGCAATGTTACTGATTTGAAAATGCTCCCAGTTAACTCTCTGTCCCTTATCAATAGGAAGAAAATATTTCCAGTGAAAATTACCTGAATTTGATTGAATCTTGGGCCATTTCCATTCTCTTTGACTGTATTATCCAGCTTCAACCAGGCTTCTACATATTTTCAATCTAAACTTTTCTTAACACTTAAATATGCAAAACAGGGATTACATAGTCTGCATATGATATTTTATAAAGTAAAAATCTCCTTGCTAAAATTAATATTTATTCTGTATTAAATAAAAGGACATTCCTAAAATTTTAATTGAAGACATAAAATTATATCCAAATTTTTATATGTTGGTCATGCTGCCTGTATGAAGCTAGAAAAACCCAGAACTTCAGAGAACACGATGGATAAATGGGGCAGAGTTAATCAAGCTCTTTCTCAGTCGGTTTAGATGAAACAGTTGTGGAATATTAATCATGATGCACAGTTCAACAGGAAGATGCTGAGGTGCTGGGGGGCTGCATCCATGTGATTTTTGTAGATGTGGCACTACTGGTGATCCTGGAGTTCCACTTTCATTTGTCCCTTTCACTTGCCCAGTATTATTCATAGTGCAAGTCATTATTACAAGGTTGTTGTGCCCATAGTAAGAAGTGCTCAGTCTTATTAAAAGCTGAGGATATTCAAGAGCCAGATTTTCATCCAATACTGTTGAGGCTTCTGTACTTTGAAATTTGTAGTAAGAAGGAGGTAAGGAGCTCTGCTTTTGTCACACTTTTTCCTATGCAATAATTTAAGACTACAAATAGGGTGAGCTTCTTTTCATATTAGTGGAATTAAATTGTTACATGAATTGCAACCATTGAACTGTTTGATTCTTACAGATACAACTTTAAAACAAAATATCACTGTGGACTGGAAGAAAGAATTATATTTGAACATATTCTGTTTATTAACCAATTTCCCCAAAGTGTGAAGATGGATAGTGACAGAATTAAATACCTCCAACATGCCTGGTGCTAAAGAGATAGGGGACAGCCTTGTGTCCTTTGATGTGTATCAGCAGAACAATTTTATGAAGCACTGAACTGCAGTGTTTACATGGATATTTTCATCTACTCTGTAACTCCAAAAAGCACATTAAATAGAATGGTTTTTAGCTGACTTATCACCGGATTGTTAAATGCAGATCTGCACAGAAAAGTAGAATTTGACCCATAACAAGGAATTTCTTAATTTAATCTATTGTCAGTTTTTGGAACTGGAATATTGTTTAGCAATCTAAATGAATGCAGTTATTTTCACTGCCTAAATTAATCCTGAAAATCTCCACTTCAGCCTTCAATACCTATAAACAGATTGGCTGTAAGGATGATGAACAGTGGTGAAGCTTCATTATAAAGGCATTACATTGAATGATTATTCCTTAGGTTATGCATCACTGACCTTCACAGAGCCATTGATAGAAGCCTGCACAGCCTGCATGTGCAATTGCTGTCTGTGTGGTTTTAAAATGAGGGCACACATGTAAACAGACACAACCCTTTAAGAAGCCCAACAAATTAACCTAAGAATGATATGAGTGCTAATGCATTTAACCCAGCAAAATTCCACACTACCCACATGGACCTCAGTAAAACCAAACATGTCCTACACAAAAGTAAGCATAAAGAATATTCACAGTTCAAGGAAAGAACAATTGTATTCCATTAGAAAACACGGTTTCACCCCTTAAGTGAAAGAAAAAGGAACAGACAGTTTAGCAAGACAACTCCATTCATCTTCACTGACCCTTGAAGGCCCTAGGGCTGAGAAACCCAAGCAAATTATATCCTGTCCTCTGACAGTGAACTGCTGCAGATCAACAAGATCACACAGCATCTTTCCAGCGCTGGCATGGCTACAGACCACTGCATCCTCAGAGCTCCAATCAAAAACAGCACTTATTAAATATTTAGCCAGAGACCACCCCATAGCACATACTAGTACAGAGATGGGAAGAAAACCATGGAAAAAATTATGTTTTCAAGGAGAGATCATGAACCAAACCCATGCAGGAAAAGGCATCAAAGCTGTTCCTGTCTGGCTGTCACTGGGGTAACCTGTAACCACAGAAATCTCCTTTTTTTCTGAAGCAAAATATCATCCCTCCTCCATGAGTACCAGAGTACCTAACATGTCCTGTCATCACCATTCCTGGGAAGAGGAGGAGGGGACAGGAGATGTAGGGCCTCTCCCTGGAACTACTGCTAATGGGATGGAGGGTGGAGGATCCCAGCATCTGAGTGGGATTCTGGAGTGATGTTCAGCAACCTGCTTAGGTATCCTGGTTTTAATGGGGATTTTAGCTGTGAGATCATGGATTTGATGTGCTCTGATTTGGTAAAATATAAATAGACTTACAGTTTATGAAACAAGATGGTGAAGTATATAATCACGCAGACACATTTAAATAGACCTTAAATAAATAAATAAATAAACAAAAACTGAATCAAACAAAAAAACCTCTAAGAATCACAAATCCCCAGACCCCTCAGCATTAAAAGATCATGAGTTCAGAAGATTCCAGGTTTAACATAAACAGATTTAATAGCTCTTGATTGTACTTTTAAACACAAATCAAATCTTTCATGCTTGCTTAAAGACTAGAGTTGATCTAGTCACAAAGAATAATTCTGGAAGACATACTTTTTAATGTGTATATATCATGAAAAAAATTCTTGAAAATTCATACTACGGTTTTTTAATCAACTTAAATAAGCTATTCTTGACTTACTCCCAAGCTGAGACTCTGTGATCTATTTTTTTTTGCCTGGAGGATTTTTTTGCTGTGAAGTCACAGACTCTTGAAAATAAAGTATTATAATGAAAATTCTGTGAGAACCTGAGAAATATAGCAGCAGGAGTAGTGTTCTTGAGTATTAAGAAAAAGTTCATATATCTACTTTAAAATCAGAGTAATAGCCAAACAGAATAGGATGATATCAAACCTAAAACACAGCCTCATTTTAACAGAAGGGGATAAATTCATCATCCTGGCAGTCAGTAATTTTATAAAAGCTCCTGTTCTCATTATGCCTGTTAGTGTTTTAACTACAGATGAAAAATAGAAACAATTTTAGGATATTCCTGGCAGACTGAAGTAAGTCTAAGGGTAGCTAACCAGATGGAAGAGACTTACTTTTAAAGCACTATATTTTACCTTCCGTTCCCCCTGGCACTGAAAAGAGAGGAGAGCACTTCTGAAAATTTCAGGCTCTGCTTGTAGAAGCAGTAATATATGTTTAGCTAAAATGATTTTAAATAGGCTGCAGTTACTGCTGAATTTACTACAATAAAAACAATCAGAACATGTTTCATGTAGCACAAGGAGTGGCTGGAAAAACGGGAATCTTTGAAGAATATGAGTTCAGGTTTTTACAGGGAAGGCAGTCATCCCTTAGCAAAGTGCATGGGCTCTGTACTGGAACACGAGGCCATAGGTCAGGAAAGGGTTATATGGAACATGCCTAATAGTTTAAATCTGCTGTCAGGAAAAACCCTATTTGTGGAGTACTGATGAAATTGTTGTTCTCTTGGTCTGTGGTTTGAATGCTACTTCAGGTACTTGAAAATAAATCTTGTCTTCTGAGCACCCAGTGCAGAGAGGTTACACTCAGTCTTAGCACATGCTGAGCCATTAATTAGTGATGTGCAGTATAGAGTGTGAAATTCATTCAGCAAAAATCTCTGTCCATTTTAACAAAGCACAGTCAACAGGACTCAGCTGGTCCTTCCTACGCCATCCCTCTGATAAAATGGCAGTATTAATTGGGATCCAGTTCTGATCACACTGACACCTGTAGAAATTCAGTGACTGTGAGATAAGCAGAATGCTCCCCATCCAAAGCAAGTTCATCACACAAACTGCAGATTTGTCAATCCTTTATCTTGGAATGGTCACTAAAAAACTCTATTAGGCATTAAGCAATAAAATTATACATGAGAAAATGCCAATCCTTTACCATGCTAAAAAATTTTAATCATATTTGGATTTTTTCCCTTTTTTTGTTGATCCCAACATGATATATATGGTAAGAAAAAGTGTCTGTAGCTTGATGTTAGGGACCTAATAACTTTTTGAATTTTCCACCAATCTTATGCAAAGTTCAGTGTCTAAAATAAATTGCAATAAAAACTAAGACATCTAGGAAATCTAGAAAAGAAGTTATGATTATTCAATAAATCGCAAGTTTATTGACCAGCATATTAAAGGATGCAGTTATTTGCATTCTGCAATGGAAACTTGCAGAAATGACATATTTGAGCACGTAGCTTGTTCTCTTTTTGTACTTGCACTGGCTTGGTTTACAGAAGCTGAGTGAAATCCATGGAGGAAGATTTTCTTTCAGATATCCTGCCCACCACCAAGAGCTGGGCTCTGATAGCTTTCTGATATGACCACTTGCCTGGAAGGCATCTTGGTCTTTTTCATATATATCAAACTGAATAGAAGTTCCTTTGATATCCAAGTCTTTAAGGGATAAAGATCAAACTTACACCTTTAGAGTAAAAAAATAAATAAAGCTAGATGAGGGTTTTAGGAAGAAGAAAAACTGAACAAGGAGCATAAATTGGGAGTGAAGATTCTGGAAAAGAAAGCACAGAAACATCCAAACATGCACAAACCTAAAGGTGTATTTGACAGAGCCAGAGAAAGTGTGCAGATAAGCAGCAGGAAATCAGTCAGAAACTTTCCTTGTCTTATACAAATTTATTTTAGGCTGATAGTTATGGTTGTTTTCCTACCATAAAGACAGTACCAGTGGCTTTGCACAGTTCACAGTTCACTGCCCTTACACAGTTTTAGAGTTTTATGACTTACCTTATTTTCAGATAGTTGCTTTAGCTGTATGACGCAGTGACTACCAGAGTGCTTTCTTATTTCTGCTACTTATACCTGTGGAAATGTATCTGCATTTTACTGCATAAATGTCCAGCATGAATAAACAGGGAATTTAAGCAGATATTCCGATTTTAGTTTCATTGCACGATCTTAGCAATAATGCTCCTGGGTCTCGTTCATCTATTGCAGGGACTGTATCACCCATTTATACTTATTTTGAGCAATGGCCTCTTAAATATCTGTGCATATGTATGCCCCTGTGGTTCAGTCTGCAAGGCACACAGGAATGTAAATATCCGGGCAGGGGTCAATAGTTGAGACTGAATAGGTGTAAAAAGATTCTAAAAATACAGTTACAACTTGCAGTCCTTCCCACACCTCTTCTCACAAAAAAAAAAAAACCACAAACAAAAAACCAAAAAACCAAAAACAAACTAAAAATACCACACAAAAAACCATAAAAATAAATCCAACAACTGATTGACCACTTGTTTGACTTTCATGAGTGCTGATTGTACTGAAGGTTTTCATAGGAGTCATTAACAGTATTTCATCCTTGCCATGTAAATTGCAGTTGTCTAATCCAGCTAATTAGAATGGAATCCAGAAGATGTTTCACTCAGCAGTAAATTATGCTCCTGAATCCAGTATTTCGTCCCCAGTTATGATTTAGAATACCAACCCCAATTATTAGCATTTGCACACACACTACTTATCAGCTAATAATACTCACTCATCTTGGGCATTGTTCATTTAGGTTTTACAACATTCAAGTAATAGTTGTCAGGTCATATTCATCTCAAGGCAACTCAGATCTCTAGGCAAGACAAAGTTTTACTTCTCCAAAGATAAAAGGAGACAGACTAAGAAATTAATGTAGTAGATCTGAAAGGAAGCCAGGGGAACAGTAATGGAGCCAGGGGGAGATCCTTGAAGATGTGACTGGTAATTGCTGCTGACACCAGATAGTCCTAGTAATTACAGATAATCCTGCTAATTACAGCTGCTGCAGCCCCATACCGACTCATCTGTCCATCAGAGATGATATGGCCACAGTCAGCTCACTGTCCAGTGCTCTGAGGTGTGCAAAGTACTCAGAGTTTGGGCCGTTTGTTTGTTCCAATGGCAGTGCAACTTCTACAGCGCAACATCCAGTCTCACATAACTGGAAGCCAGAACCCCTAAACCAGGCAGCTCTACTGGCTTGTAGAAGGCAGGTAGATGGAATTTTGCTTGTGTTCTAAGGAAAGTTTGACCCCCTTGGTTTGCAATTTTAGAAAAACATTTTGTTGTTGATATGCCAGCTCAGCACAAGGTTTAAATGTGCACTTCATGAAAAGACTTTTTGGCAGATGCACAAAAACCAGAGTGCTGACAGACTGTCTTGAAACTGGCATATACAAATACTCACTTTTTGTCCAGAATACTGCTTGTATAAGAATTACTGTTTTATTTGTGTCACCAGTCACTCATTCTTAGTTTTGCAGCCAGGGCTGCAGTTACAGAGAAGTCGTGCATCCTGAGAAGCAATTAGATGCACAAATGAAAGGGAAGAGTGCGACCATAATTATTTTTGCCTCATACCATGTATCTATAGGTCAAGAGGAATTTGAAGAGGGAAGGTGATCTTTGCAGCTGCTGAAGGCCATGCAGTGAATGCTTTTATAGAGCAGCAGCAGCACAGCTACAGCAAATTGAACTCTGCCCATGAAGCTGCATTGATTCTTGCATGGGCTCCTTGGGAGCATCAGCCCTGAGGATTTGTCATGACTTTGTTCCAAGTTTACTGAAGACAGTGATCAGAGATCAGCACATCACCATCCATGATATTGCAGTCTCCAGGTACTCAGCCATGTAAGTCATGTCCTCAAGCTCACTGTGTGCATATTGATTAGAGCTCGGCCTCAACAGTTTGTCATCTAACTTCCCATCCCCATTTTTTATGGAATCTATCCTTAAGTGACTTCATAATCTCATTATAAACTCTATTTCTTCCTAGTGAACTCTTAAAAATTGATAGCAAGTCAGAAATTGGCTAGTCCTCCTGGGAAACAGGTAAAATTTCAACCTGAAATAGAGCGAGTGCAATTTTTTTTTTGTTTTTTTGTGTGTGTAATCTGACTAACCTATTACTGTATAGGGATTATTAGGTAATTTTTAAATTTTGACTGGAAACTACCCTTCTGCCTTCCTGTTGGGGAGGATGAAAGTTTGGTAAGAAAGTTTCACAGGTATGTAGGCTTGGCAGAAAGATCTCTGAATGTAGAAACTGGGGATGAGATAGAAATGGAAGCAAGTTTTGATAGAGAGTAAAAGATGTTTTGCTGAAACACTGATCGCTGAGTAACTGAGAAGGCAAAGCTTGGAGATGAGTCGGAAGGAGATTTTTAGGAGTAGGACAAAGGTATGTGACTACAAACAAAGACATGCTTTTCACCAAGTAAATAAGTCTCAAGAAGAGCATAAGTGAATAGAAAACATGTCTTTACCAAAAAGAGAGATATGGCAGGCAAACAAGAAATGTCGAGGTAGGAAGCAAAAGAGAGATCTGAGACTTTTCCACTGTAAGCTTAAATTGTAACTTACTTACTCTTGTGATTGGATAATAATGACTATAATACGGTGATGGTAGTAGCTATGATAGGCTAT
>NW_008238644.1:2000240-2014938 GCF_000691975.1 Corvus brachyrhynchos
GGTATGCCCGCGAGCGGGGGCGGCCAGCTGTAGGGCGGGCTCTGGATCCCCCCTCCCTGAGCTGCTGTAACTTCGCCTATGCAATAAACAGCTTTCAAGAGAGCTGCCTGAAGTCCAGACATCCCTCATGAACCTTTCTCCTATACCTTCCACTATTCTTGTGTATTTTAAAATAAATATTTATATATTTCATAGATATACCCAACCTCTTTCCCATTAATGTTAACAAGAATTGAAAATTTCTGCCTAAAGCTATACAAATCTAGAATGGGTTGACAACATAAAGTACAATCCTGTGAAGAAGATGCTGCCCAGCTGCACCAGCTGAGCAAGACACAGTACACAAGATGCCCATGTGTGTATTGAAAAGATACCACATCTTTCAGGCCCTTGTGTGGAGGCACTCTGCAATCCTACCTTATGGAGAGCAGGATCCAACCTCGTGCTGTGAAATCTGGGCAATAAATGTAATATAGGGGTGATGCCTTAGGTTTTAACTTTTATATTTTTCAAATTCTCTACTGCTTAGTCTGTAACTCTGAAAGTTTCTTGTAGAATGTTAATTTCTGTTCTCTCGTGCTAAGTAGACATAACAAAGCCTCTCTGGGCCTGCTCTTCAAGGACACCCAGACCATCCTAGGCCAGAAAAGTATAAACCAAAAAGCGTCTAAAGGTGGGGGTAAGATGAGGGGGAATTACATCATTAAACTGAAGTTTTAATTGGAGAATTAACCCTGATATGCAAATAAACCAAACCTATAAAAGGGTGAAGGCTCATGACCTGTTGTCCATCTTGGGGTCCATCTGGGCAGTGGCATCTGGCTCCCCAGGGGGTACCTTTGAGGGCCTCTCAAATAAATACCAACATTTATTCCCTTACTCCTGTCTAGTCTCTGTTTTTAGGAGGCCTCTTCAGGCATCAGGGACAGGCACATCCCAAATGGACTTTCTTCACTGAATGGCACATAAAACTTAGAAATACTGACAAGTAAGAAGGACCTTTCTTGTCATGTGTTTATTGATTGTGCTTTTTACTACCTAATGGATGCCTTTATGGTGGGGCTGTGCTATAGAAGATCAATTTTAAGGGTTAACCTTGGCCCTGGCAATTTTTGTGGCTATGAAGCAAGACTGAGTGTTACTTTGATACTTCTGTGGGATGAGTTGATATATGTTTGAAATTATTTTCATATTCGTAACTTGAAGAAAAACCTAGTGGAAAAAAGTGCAAATTATAATGAAATGAATGGAATAGGTTTTTCTAAAAATCCTTGAACTTCAATTTACAAAATATTTCTATTTATTTTTAATTTATCCTATAATTATTCCCATCTTTATAATGTTAAAGATTCTTTTAAATTATCATAATCATTATCTATAATGTTATAGTTATATTCTACGGCGCTTTTCTTGGAAAAAAGAACTTAAATGTATCTTAACAAAAAACTGTGTTATTATGAGATCAAACTTTTTGAGATTATTTTTCAGTAAAAGTACATGTAAAATTACAATGGAATTTTAAGCTCCAAAACTTTCAAAGATGAAAAAAACAACTACCCCTGAAACCTAATATAGAGGTTACACTAGAAAGAGCCATATATTGTAATGCTGAAATCTGTCATTATAACATGAACAATTTTCTCTTATCAATACTTGTTTCTCAGTTCAACATAAAAGATAAGTTCAAATCAAAAAACATGGGTCTTGCTTTTAAAACATCTAAAACCAAAATATTTTTATATCTTTAAATAATTTCTATTTGAAATCATGCATTTTAAAGATTTTTAGCAATTAACTTTTTTTTTCCTGAAGACAAAATTCTCAACTGTTATTTCTGATCATTTAATTTCTGAGATCATATTTTAATGTTATTTATCACCTGCAGGTTTCATTTAAAAACATCCCAAGAGTTTAGTGATGTTGCTTTTAAAACCTATTTGTTTGGTATCCAGAAGAAAAATAGCTCTCTTGGTAAGAAAAATGGCCTGCAAATACCTGTAAATTAGACCAAGATACATAACAAGGTGACATTTATCAGTAATGTTTTATCCTGCAAGTGACTGAGCACTCTGGGCTCAGACCAGCCAAACAAGTAATGGGCTATTCACTGTACACTGATTAATTAATACATAAATTCTTTAGGTTATTAGAGAGCAGTTCTAGCAGATAGATTTTATAAGAAGCATGTTAGGAAAGGCACAATGGACTTAAAAATTTGTGCTGAAGTGTGAATAAATACAGGAATGAGACAAAATTCATACATTAATGCATTAGTTCATACAGGAAATAGACAAAAATGTCAGAATGGTTCAATGAAGTAGCACAGAAACACTCAAGTTCTACCATGATCCCATGCATTCTCTCACTTGAACTCCTCCTCCAGTGCTCTCTCAGGACATTCTGGGATGTATTTCACTGGGTAGGGCACATATGTCTGAGATTTAAACACAGAAACTCAGACTTGGTGAAGCTTAAAGTAGATAATCGTCAAGGGAGAGAGTAATCAAAACAAATAAGCCAAGAACCATTATTGATTATGTGGGTTTCATCAGTAAAGGCTGTATTTCTTTTAAAGGACCTTTTCCCAGCTCAGCACATTGATCTTGACAAATGAACATGAACAAAGTCCGTGGTTTGGGGTAGATTGTAGCACTAACCCCATCCGCCTCCTCAGTTGTTCATCTCTGACGCTTGGCTGCTTTATAAAGCATAATTTCAAAGGCTACAGGAATCTACTTTTGCTACCAGGTGTAAATATAGAATAAATGCATTGAGTTCATAGGGTTTTATTCCTTGTAAAAAATTAAGAGAGAGAAATTTAACCTAAAGTATCTTGACTGAATGAGTGCCAAAGTGCCTTTCTAGGTCTGTGTGTGTTTGCACCAAGTGCTATATACAGGTAAGGGGGTTTCAGATATACAAGAAATTCTGTACACTCTGTTTTTGCTCTGCAAAATCTGCTGATTTATCTTCTCTTTATCATTTTCTGCCACCCACAAAGCACAATAAGCATTGGCTTGGATACACGGTCACAATTTCCTTCATTATATCTATGCCCATGCCGACCAACTTAAACACCACTGCTCTGTGGGGAAGACATAGTGTTTCATCCTGGAAAAGAGAAAATCTTGCAATTGAGAGGCTTCATTATTCCCAGACAAGCCTATAGAGCTGTCCAGATTATATATATATATAAATATATATATGTGTATGTAGAACAGCACAGGAAGCAGTGATGTGATACAGTTTTAGACATAAGAGGAAGAGCAAACCTTTAAACCACAGGCTTTCAGTTTCAGCAATTCCTTTACTTTTTTGCTCATTGAATTCACTATTTCACAAAAATACTGAAACCATCAAAAGCCCCCAAAACATGAGTTACTCACTTATAGGAGAAAGTTTCACGAAGGATGTCTGGACTTCAGGCAGCTCTCTTGAAAGCTGTTTATTGCACAGGTGAAGTTACAGCAGCTCAGGGAGTGGGTATCCAGAGCCAGCCCTACAGCTGCCAGCTCCAGCTGTGGGCATACCTGAAGCCCCTTTCTGTTCAAGTTACAAAGCATTTTATACTTTTCTTTGCAGAGTATCTTAATACATAACAACCAATAAGCTCCATACACAAGACCTTTACATTTGCCTCTAGCCTATCATAGCTACTACCATCACCATATTACAGTCATTATTATCCAATCACAAGAGTAAGTTACAATTTAAGCTTACAGTGGAAAATTCTCAGATCTCTCTTTTTCTTCCTACTTCGACATTTCTTGTTTGCCTGCCATAATATCTCT
This sequence comes from Corvus brachyrhynchos, assembly GCF_000691975.1. Classification (NCBI taxonomy): domain Eukaryota; kingdom Metazoa; phylum Chordata; class Aves; order Passeriformes; family Corvidae; genus Corvus; species Corvus brachyrhynchos. The sequence goes on from NW_008238644.1 coordinate 2,004,032, forward strand.
TTTTGGTAAAGACATGTTTTCTATTCACTTATGCTCTTCTTGAGACTTATTTACTTGGTGAAAAACATGTCTTTGTTTGTAGTCACATACCTTTGTCCTACTCCTAAAAATCTCCTTCCGACTCATCTCCAAGCTTTGCCTTCTCAGTTACTCAGCGATCAGTGTTTCAGCAAAACATCTTTTACTCTCTATCAAAACTTGCTTCCATTTCTATCTCATCCCCAGTTTCTACATTCAGAGATCTTTCTGCCAAGCCTACATACCTGTGAAACTTTCTTACCAAACTTTCATCCTCCCCAACAACTCACAAACGAGTCACTTTGGAACTACAGCAAACCAGTGTTTTACTAGCAACAACCCAACACGGAAAATCACTAGCAACTCAAACTTTTCCAGGAGTTCAGTGCTAAAAGACAGGGAAGCTCTCTGCACGCCAGTCACTTAGAATCGACTCCAAAACTCGAAAATAACGGAACCGTTCTATTCTTTACAAAAGAGTCTTACCCAAAGGCGGCAGCGCTGTACAGGAACGGGCTGTGATGGGCTCATGCTGTGTTTTTCTGTGTTCCTGTTCTGCCCTCTCCTGGGACAGCCAGCTCAGTGCTGAGCCAGCCCGCAGCCGCTCCTGGGGTGGAACTGATGCCTTTTCCTGGTCTTAAAATCAAGAGGCATACACGGTTAGAAGGGGAAAAGGGATTTTACCTTGGTATTTATTTTTAAGGATCCTTAGGTGCACACGTCCAGGTCATGTGCATCGAGATGCACCCCGCCGAGTGTATCTCTGTGTTCGTCTCTGTCCCCCTCAACATTGGGTATAACATTATAGGTTTTACTAATTAGCAGATCTATCAAAGATTCCCCAATGAGAGGCTCGAGTGAGCTCCCCTCCCCAAGGAACCTTCCCCTGGATGGTTCTATCTTGGTTTACAGAATGTGTTCTGGAGAGGACCTTGGGCTCTGGGGCACACTGATCCCTAGCTACGAAGCTTCTAAAATGTTTAGTCTCTTAGCTTGACAAACAGGTCCAAGAATGTAGGCAAAAAGCACTAAGAATGCAGAAGTTGTAAAAAAGGTATAACAGGGGTATAAAAGAAAAGGCAAAAATCTTCATGGCATCAGAACAGCAGTGCAGCAAACACGGACTGCAGGGCTGCGAACTCGCTCCCAATCCTGAATATCAAATAGAAGAACGAACAAGCTAAAAAGCACGACAATTTGGTGCAGGTTTGTTGTTTACTGTCATATTGTAATTGAAACATTTAGAAGAAAAGTGCAACATTTTTCACAATTGAAAAAAAAAAACATGGTAACAGTTGGTTTTTTTCTTTTCTTTTTCCCTCTTCTTTTTTCTGTTATATTACCTGAGTATTTTCTTTCAAATTTGGACTTAATGAAATAAATGGAAACTGGTTGATTTGTATTTACGTGGGTTTGTAAACAGATTTTTTTAAGCCAAAACTATGTGTTGATTATATGGGTCTGTTTTAAATGGCTTACATCTTTCTTTTTATGAAAAGAGTAATTTCTGGGTAATTTTGGATTAATCACTGGTTGCTGGCTCTCATTAAAGGTAAGAGTTCAAGAAAACTAGAGATTAGCTTTGTAAAATAAAAGTATTTAAAAATAAAGCCTGTAATGAATTTGAGGAACCTAAAATAATCTTCTGTTTCCAAAGCTGCTGAATGTTTCCATGCTGTTTTGGGGAAAAATAATCCTGAACCACTTCAAGTCCCCATCCAACCAGAACTGGAACATTTCCAGAATGGGGCAGCCACAGCTACTCTGGGCAACATATGCCAGGACCTCACTACCCTCACAGGGAAGAATTTCTTCCTAATATCTGGTCTAAAACTCCTCTCTGTTCGTTTGAGGCCATTCCCCCTTGTCCTGTCACTGTGGAAGGTATTGTCACTACATACTCATGTAACAAGTCTCTCTCCATCTTTCTTGTAGGCTCCCTTTAGGTACTGAAAGGCCTTCTCCAAGCTGACCAATTCAAATTCACTCAGTCTTTCCTTGTAGCAGAGCTGCTCCAACCCTTTAATCATCTTCGTGGCCTGAAGGTGCCCTAATTGGACACTGCCAGTTTACCAGCACTTGTGAAAACTTTTAACCAATTGAGAAATTAGGCCAGAAGGTCACATAAGTAAAATTTATTTTTGAAATGGTGATAACTTTTTTCTGATAACTGCTTTCTGATGGGCCAGCCAGTCTTTCTATCTGTTCTTTGTACAAGTTAAAAAGCATTCTCTTAATAATGCTTGACTGAGTAACTGTCACTTTACAGCAACCAATATCCATCAGACAAAACGTGTACATCTACTTCAATTACAGGCATACAGGAATAAAAATTGCAAAAATAAAGCATTTAAGAGAAAACATGCCACTTTCCTTTACACAATCTCTGTTATAGACTATACACTCCCCAGGTGAGGGATATCTCTTGTCTTTGTGAATTTTGATCTACAGTGTTTATAAAGTAGAGGCCAAAAACTTAGACAAAAACTCATCAGCAATTCACCAAGGCACAGTAAAAGTGCTCTTCATAAATCGTTCCTTTGCCATTTAGTTAATGCAGTGACCTGTTGTTCTGAGGATAAGTTACTAAGTAATGAAATAGGATGATTGGATTAAGCTAATTACTTCCTTTGAAATGACATTTGTACACAGATTCTTTGGCCTTGCCAGAACAAATTATATAACCTAAATAGTGGGTTTTTTTGCATTCCATTTCACAACTTTCAAATCCACTTTTTACCCGATAGATGGGATCACTAAAACTGTGATTAAAAAAATAGGTCACATAATACATTACTGCTGTGAAACAGACTCTGTATCTGGAATCACATGCTAATCAATCTAGTCTAAGGTGCCTATATTAATAACTATAATTACAATAATAGGTCTTATCAGATGATTTAACAGAACTAATATTCTATGCAGAGGGATACAGAACATAGGACTGCAAAGTTTTATATAAGAAATAATCATACTGCCAAAAAGGATGCAGAATGGAAAAGCATTTTTTACTTCTGTTTGATTTTATTGGTAAAACCACAGCTCACAAGGCAAAAGAAGTCTTTACTACAATCTGTCTCCTGGGGACTCTGTGTGAACAGGCTGGAATTCCCACTGATCATGCTCCTCATCTCCTATTTTTACTTTGTTTGCATGAGAAGAGTTAATGGCTTTCTGGGTAGGAGAATATAAGGCTGGTAGGTGTTTCAAATTTAATCCTACAGCAGACATGACCAAATGAGAAAATATTTCTGTGGTACCTCTCTACCTGTATTGTATCTCCCATTACCTTAATCCACCCTGACATTATCTTAATCCACTGCTTCTGACAGGAATTCTGACAAGAACATAGAAGATACAATCCATAATCAGTGTTCAGTGCTATCATTGCAGCCTCTGGCACAAAAGACAGAGTGGCATCAGGGAGAAGAGAGGTAGAACATGTTGAAGGGGTGCAAAGGAGGGGAGGAGAAGAGATCTCACAGTGCAGAGGAAGAGAAAGGAATAAAACAAATGGAAGGAGCTGAACAAAAAGACCAAGATGTGTCAGGAGCAGCAGATTCTTGCCATGTGTCATGAATGGGGTGACTCTCTTCACTTGTAGGAGAGAAGCAAAAACATCCTTATCCTGGGGTGAAATTTGAGCTGTGCACACCCATCAGGCAGCTAAGGGATACCGTTTCTTGTATCATAACCTTGGCCTCTTTTCCTCTTAAAAAAACCCCAAAAAACAACAGTTTTAGTTTTATCTATTTTAGTTTAATTATTTCCTGAAAGAGAGCTCAGTTCTTATATGTTTCTTGTATCATAACCTTGACCTCTTTTCCTCTTTAAAAAAACCCAAAAAACAACAGTTTCAGTTTTATCTATTTTAGTTTCTAATTATTTCCTGAAAGAGAGCTCAGTTCTTATAGAATGATTTGTTCTTTCCGTTGGTGTTGACTGCAGATTGCATGTCACCTCAAACATTTACCTTGTTCTATACTAAGGTTTGCACCACATTTTGGCTCTGATATATATGTTCTGGAAAGACCCCTACAAGAAATCTAGTGTTCTGCTTCTCCTGTAAGATGTTTGGCTATATCCTAGCTAACGTGAAAGCCATTTATCAAATTTGGCAGAGGGGTTTCTGCTATACCTAGGAAAGAATCAATCTTCAATGAAATTATGATCTAGTAGTGTTAAACATTAAACTCCATGAAAATGGCTATAAAATAGGATCCTGCAGAGCTCAGTTAGATATGTGGGAATAGCAAAGCAATGAAGTTTGACACAGCTAAAACACAGAATTTTTTTTGAATGTCAGCTTGCTGCAGTGAATTTCACTTAATAGGAAAAGGACTCTCTTCTGTAAATACAATCTTTACAATCTAAGTGAAATCTTGAACTGTGAATAAGAACTGAGCATGCTTTTTTCTTGCTGTCCCTAATTATTTTTTATAGCACAGTACCACCTAGAGGCTCTCTTGCCCTCTGTGTTTGTTTCTGTGAGAATTTGGAAGAGAAACTTTTGGACCTTTTTACCACTTACATGGATAAGACAGACATAGCATGAGAAAAAAGGGTGGGAAGGGTGGAGTTCCTGCAGAAGAAATAAGGAGAATAGAAGCGAAATTTCCTCTGTCACTACACTTCTCCAATACAAAATAAATAGCTACACAAATTGATGCAAAGAAGGTCTAAACGAGATTTGATCTGCAGTCTTTTTTACATGTCTCACAGTTTGTGCAACTGTTTCCTTACCCAACCCCATCATGGAGTAGGTGCAGATTTGTCCCTCAAGCAGAGTTATATCCTCCCTCACTCATCCTCACAAGCGTTTTCAACCCAGAAATAAAAAGGGTGATCACTTCTATAACAAAATTTTACTTTAATTATACCAGATAGAATTTTCCTTTCTGGATCACTTAGTAGAACTATTGACATGTGCCATACAGAATACTCAGTCTAAAGAAAATCAAGCCGTCTTGTTCACTGAGAGCCTAATTCTTTTCACAGGCACCAAAAATCAGAAGACTGAAAAAAATGATCTTTTGCAGCATAATATTCTGTGTTTCTTGTGTAGCATACAGAATGCTACGTGATTGTTTAGGATATCTGCAGCCTCTGGAATCTCCTGGAAATTATAGAAAAAGGTAAATAGGCCCAGAGTGATGCTGTTTTGGAGTCACTGCAGATAATCCAAGAGGAAGGGCCTCAGAGCACTGATGCCTCCATTAAAGGGAAGAAGGACCAATGTTTCTTGCCTCCTCACTTGCAAGATATCCACCCATGCCCTTTATCTTCCCTCTATAATGAGAAAGAACATTATTCATGTTAATAGAAGTTTCAAATGCATCCTTTCAGAGAGAAAAAGATCTCAATGGAATTAAGCATAATCCTTTTACCTCTTTAAAAGAGTACAAACCAAGTAAAGCACTCAGTAATCTTTCCCGTGATTATGTATTTTATGATGGTATATGATGAATACATTAAAGATAATTTCTAATGTGATATGAAATTCCTCCCATGAATTTCAAATGAGGAGGTATGTGTCTTACAAATTGTCTTGTAATAACCAGAAACCAGATTTGTATTTATTGGTAATTGGTAATTAGTTAAGAGGTTGTCAGGAGCATAAAATAGAAGAATTACTTTACTTGTTATATTTTCCCAATTTTTTTTCATTAACCCTAAAATTCCTTATTTCATTTCATCAATCTCTATGTCAGGCTCCTTTCAACACTTTCCAGAGAGAAAATCATGTGCATATAGCAATTTCCATGAACAGGAGACTGCATAAGTAGGTCTTTAATTTAGACAAATAGAGTTCTTATGATTGCAGATTGCTTCAAGGCTGGGATTTTCAAAACCAGTTATTAACTCTTCTCCTCCTCCCAGCCTCATCTGGGGCTTGAAACTCTGTGTTTTTCCTATCTGAATAGCTCTTACACTACAGCAGAGACACTATCTGTAGGCATTTCACAAGGATTTCTGGATCCTTACCCTCCAAACTGCCAAGGGAGTCTTAAGGGAGGTTGATTATCCCACTCAACTATTGTCACTTACAGGACAGTTTCTGTGATTCAATGTCACCTGTTTGAAAGTGGTGCTGGTGTAAGCACTCACAGCCCACTCACTGAAAGTCCCATAAAATGATGGTATAATCTATTCATTAAAAAAAAAAAAAACAAAAAAAAACAAGACAGAAAGAAGCAAGCAAATCTTTGATGTTATTTCATCAAACTTTTAGCTCATAGGAAACAAAATAGATTCTTTGGGTCTTCATCAGGTTTATCCAGGTTTATAAAAAGTGGGTTTCTGCATATATGAGCATCTGTGAGTGCCCACATTCTTGTGTTTAATTTACTCCTTTATATTCATACAATAGAAATGTAGAACATCAGGTTTAAAAGTTGTTTCAATGATAAATTTTCGTGCATGATAATTTTCCCTGTCAAACAAGTTTTATTTATTTATTTTTAACTCTCCTTTATGTTAGAATAAAATGTTGATGGATATTGGCTTGCATAGATTTCATGAGAAGTTGAAGAGCTGATTTAATATTTTCTATTTGGAATGGAGGAAAAGGCTTTAAGAAATCCATCAGCATTCAAGATGTCTTGTCATTGCTAGACCGAAAATCAGTACAGTCTGATGTGTTAGTTTGCTTGCTTTTCTTTGTTTCCAAGTTTTGCTTTTTTGTATGACCAGGGCTCAATTTAAAAATAAAAAATTAAGCTAAAACCCCGTTAACATAGACAACATGATTTTTCGGAAGTTAATTTTAAATCTGTAAAAATTGAACGTGTGCTGGTCTGCAGTCACATGTTCTCCCCTTCTACACGCGGGTTGTTGTCATGATCCAGTTTATCTGTAGGGGGCAATACGTAACAAGAAATCCCCGATCTCTCATTTTTTACTTTCAGAAAAGCTGCAAGGAAAAGACTGATTTAACTAAATCAACTAGAAGACCAGGATGTGAATTATAGCTCTTTGTTGTGTATTTTTATGTGTGTTAGCTGAGAATTATCTGCTATTACTCTAAAAATCTGAGGAAATGATTGTCCTGATTTTTCAAGCTATTCAGATCTCCCTATATGAACCTCCTCCTTTTGTACTTTTGGGAACTGCACTAATTTCTGCCTTGCCTAACACAGAGACCAGGGCAGGCACACACACAAACCCACAGAGCACCGAAAGCAGGAAGGCTAGGGGCACACTGGAGGCAGCAGGTAATAGGTGCCAAAAATCACTTGTCACTTCATTTCCCAGTCAGAAAACTCTGTATAAAATGAGCACACTTCTTTCAAAAGAAACAGGCCCTAAGATTAGGCAGCTCATGTGTAATTGTTGGCTGTTCTAAGTATTATGCAAGGACTGCCTCACCAGTGTGTGCATCTCAGAAAAGGAAACCTTGTGAATGAGACGAAAAAGATGATGAAGAGGAAATTGCTTGAAATAGGATGTCAGAAAAATGCTTGCACCTCACCTTGGCTTTGTCAGAGCTGGTGAAACTAATGGAATTTGCTGAACAGAGTTTAAATGAAGTAATAGTAGCAGGCATCATGTTCAATAAGAGCAGAATGGAAACATATTCAGGAAGGGTAGAGCAGAGAAATTTTCACTTTCTCCACAAAGATTTTGTTGAGTATTCTGCTATTCAAATATAATATCAGAGACCTTAAGAAACTTAATACCTGTGTTCCTAATACAGGTATTCTGACAGATAACTGTCATCTGCATCATTAACATATTTAGACCAGAAATAAAGAAGAAACCTCCATGATAATGCACCCGAGAGAGTTCACTGCTACTGTCTCGCTCAGTAAAAGAGCTGTAAAATCTCTTTGATAAGGCTTTGAAGCAGGCAGAGCTTTGCAGTGGATCTGCCCAGACCTTCTCCTCTAAGTCTAGGCAGAGGAACTCCCCAGAGGACAGGAAGCTTTTGCATTAAAAAGAAAACACCAACAGTTTTTATTCAAATATAAAACCAAATAATTAACTTTTTAATCAGACAACAGATGATTACTGGGGAAGACAGAACATAAATTAAAAAATGGTTATATAAAACTGGTTTTCTGCCTACACATCTGTGCAATGCAGATGCTTCAGCCAGCACAGTGACTGCAGCTCTGAGCTGCAGCAAACAGGCTCGTTCCTGTGGCCATTCCTGCCATCCACTCCTGGCCTGCTCTCTCCTCCTTCCTCCTGCCTTTGCTGAGGCACTGCCTCCTGCATTACCTAAGTGCCAACATTATTTTCCCAAGCACAGAACTCACTAAATAGCTCTTTTGCACCTTGCAGTCCTGTCTGGTTTTCCCCTCGATCAGCAAGATTGCAAGTAACCAACCATTTTTTTTTTTTTTTTTTTTTTTTTTTTTAATTAGAAGCAGCAGTATGGAAGCATTTTTTTATTGGAATAGCACTTGACACAATTTGGAACAGACTTCCTGCCAAAAAGCCATGCTGCTGGATCCTTAACTTTGCCCTTCTGTATGACCCAAGCAGAATCCCATGAAGTGAATCTTCCTTGATCTTTCTTTAAGTCTCACTGCACATAGCCAAGAGGATTTTCTCTTTAATGCTCATGCATGGCATGAAGCATGAATATTAATAGGCGAGAAAAGGAAATTAAATTCAGATGCAAGATTTCTCTTATTGCTTTTGATTGTTTCAAGTGAAAATACAGAATGCAAATATGAAATTACTACAAACAATAACCAATAAAAGATAAAATCTATTACTAGATTGTGGTAGCAAAAAAGATATCAACTGCATACATGAATTGAAGCATCAGAAGTGACTTCAATTCCCATTCAAGCACAATCATGTCCTCTAGCACAGAAAAGAAAAAAAGTAACTAAATTTACAGATTGAAGTAGTTGTGCATTGGTGTCAAGAATATATTTAGAATGCAGTATGCCTTAGAGGCTACTTTTTGTGTCATACAGTATCAGATTCCAGTGTGTTAGAGGGGAAGCAATATTTCTCTGTAGGGTTTCTGATTCTGGAATGCTCCTCAGCAGTTTATTAACATAATTCCTTGATCTTCCTTAAGTTCAGTATTTAGTAGTTGTTCTATCAGGGATTCTTTGTCACCATTCATGTCTCTGCGTATATGTTGCCTCCCACGTGTTTTTTAAATCATGTTCCTGTTTGAATGACATGTGTTGAAATTATCAAATTCTGAATAAACAACATCACTTTAAGTCAGCAGAAGGCAAACATATTCAATGTACTATTAATTTCTTGAAGTAAAGGAAGATATTCCATAAATGCTTATCTTCCTTAAGAAACAGTTATGATACTTTTTGAGCTACTACTCAAATATGTTTTGAATTAAAAATGAGTGGGGGCTCTTTGAAGAATCCTGGAAGTCTTTAGACAATTTAATTGCACCTTGCAACAAAAAAAGCACACTGTTATTTAAAGTAAGACTAACTACTACTTAAAGCCTGACACTGGGCACTGGGACATTCCCTGATGTGTTGCAGATGCCTTGTTTAGCTTTGTTCACCTTGGCTTTCCAGTGTGTGATAAATCCGTGACCTGTCTGGAGCAGATAATTCATGGACATCTGTACTTGGATTCTTCAGCAGTAATGCCCACACAAGCATCTAACACATGTATACTTGAACAACAGGCTGGCTGTATGCAGAGACAACATATTTATAACACCCTGCCGATTTACCAAAATCTGAATATCGATCTAATATTGATATGCAACTGAGATGGACAAAAACTCTCTAACAGTTTAGAGTTAGAAAGTGAATGTTATATTTGGCGCCAGGCACTGCGTGGGATAGCTCCCTAAGACGCAGGGCCCCGATCCAAGCAAACACAAAGCTTTTTATTTACAAAAATTATGAATATCCAAAATACAAATGCATATTCATAACATTAACACCTCCCATTCTCCGCTTCATATGGAAATGAGCTTAAATGTCATTAAGCATGCATAGTGTGTGTCCTGAATGGAGTCAGTGGTCTTGAATTGGGTCAGTGGTCCCAAGAAAGATGAAGTAACTCATCTTCCTCATTTTGGCCTTTTTGCCTTTTTGAACTTTAACAATCCGAATTACTTTAGTGACCTCTAAGTTTCCTCTTGGCGTGACTTTTGAACGGGTTCCCACCAAGGGAGGAAATTGGTAATTGTCCTTGGTCCCTACACCAACTTATCAAAGTTTCTATTCCTCGTTCTAAGCACAGCTAAGCAAACATGCAAATGACAGATCATCAGTTATTTGGTAATCACATCTTAAAACCCCTCCAGGATTGGATCACACTTAAAATTACTTTCAAGTATAAGTGCTTTTAAGTGCAAATTAGAAATTAAGAGCAATTGATTTTCAGCACTGCCTAAACAGCAAAAGTGGAAGGAGATTTTCCTATATACTTAATTTGTAAAATAATTCATGTAATTTTAAAAAAGTTTTGGTGACTGCTCAAAGATCTCACATTTTTTCAAGTTCTTTAAGCCTGTTATTGATGAACCCATGTTTTTGAGGAATATATTATTTTTAAACTCCTTAGAGAAAAAGATTGTAAACCTTAGATTAAAGAGCAGGCAGTTTCTTAATCACTACACAAGAAACTTGTTAATCTCCTGTCTGACAGCCAGTGGATCTATTTGGGTCACTCTATCACTAATGAAATGCACTTGCCTCCAGAAAGCAGCACTCCGCTGTTTTGCCATATCTGTAACAAAATCAGAAGAGTTTAGCATAAAATCTCAACTAATACCCTGTGAAGTTTAAACAAGAAGAGAAGTGCATGAAAATTTGGAAGAGAGTGGCCTAGAAATGTACATTCAGCTCTCCCTCTTTTACAAAAGGGACATCAATTCTTTAAGTATCTCACCTGAGAGATGGCTTTCAGAGCAGCAGAATGGCCAATGGATTCCTGCT